>NC_059225.1:4203848-4503848 GCF_020615455.1 Coregonus clupeaformis | reverse complement strand
CATGGCTTCTGGTTGGGATGTGTACGTACGGTCACTGTGGGGAGAATGTTGTCGATGCACTTATTGATGAAGCCGGTGAATGAGGTGGTGTACTCCTCAATGCTATCGGAAGAATCCCGGAACATATTCCAGTCTGTTCTAGCAAAACAGTCCTGTAGCGTAGCATCCGCGTCATCTGACCTCTTCTGTATTGAGCGAGTCACTGGTACTTCCAGCTTTAGTTTTTGCTTGTAAGCAGGAATCAGGAGGATAGAATTATGGTCAGATTTGCCAAATGGAGGGCGAGGGAGAGCTTTGTATGAGTCTCTGTGTGTGGAGTAAAGGTGGTCTGCATTAAAGTCCCCGGCCTCTAGGAGTGCCGCTTCTGGATGAACATTTTCTTGTTTGCTTATGGCCTTATTCAGCTCGTTGAGTGCGGTCTTAGTGCCAGCATCGGTTTGTGGTGGTAAATAGACGGCTACGAATAATATAGATGAGAACTCTCTTGGTAGATAGTGTGGTCTATAGTTTATCATGAGGTACTCTACCTCAGGCGAGCAATGCCTCAAGACTTCTTTAATTACATTTTACATTTTAGTCATTTAGCAGACGCTCTTATCCAGAGCGACATACAGGAGCAATTAGGGTTAAGTGCCTTGCTCAAGGGCACATCGACAGATTTTTCATGTAGTCTGCTCGGGGATTAGAACCAGCGACCTTTCGGTTATTGGCACAACGCTCTTATCCACTAAGCTACCTGCCGCCCATTTAATATTAGACATCGCGCACCAGCTGTTATTGACAAATAGACACACACCCCCGCCCCTCGTCTTACCAGACCAGCTTCTCTGTCCTGCCCATGCATGGAAAATCCCGCCAGCTCTATGTTATCCGTGTAGGCGTTCAGACACGTCTCAGTGAAACATAAGATATTACAGTTTTTAATGTCCCGTTGGTAGGATATTCTTGATCGTAGATCATCCATTTTATTTTACAATGATTGCACGTTGGCCAATAGAACAGATGGTAGTGGAGGTTTACTCACTCGCCTACGAATTCTCAGAAGGCAGCCCGACCTCCGCCCCCTTTTTCTCCGTCTTTTCTTCACGCAAATGACAGGGAATTGGGCCCGTTCCTGAGAAAGCAGTATATCCTTCGCGTCAGACTCATTAAAGAAAAAATCTTTGTCCAGTGCGAGGTGAGTAATCGCTGTTCTGATGTCCAGAAGTTATTTTCGGTAATAAGAGACAGTAGCAGCAACATTATGTACACAATAAGTTAAAAAACAAGTTACAAACAACGCGAAAAAAAAAAAAATAGCACAGTTGGTTAGGAGCCTGTAAAACGACGCCATTATCCTGTATTCAACTGTGTCTGTCTTCTCTCTCCAGAGGGGAGCCCATGAGATCCGGGAGATCCGTCAATTCCACTTCACGGGCTGGCCAGACCACGGGGTCCCCTACCATGCCACCGGCCTGCTGGGTTTCGTACGCAGGGTGAAGTCCAAGAGCCCCGCCAATGCCGGGCCCATGGTGGTCCACTGCAGGTCAGACACACTTACACACACGCTGGTTGGTTGGTTGGCTGGCTGCCTGGTTGGCTGGCTGGCTGGTTGGCTGGCTGGCTGGTTGGCTGGCTGGTTTGCTGGCTGGCTGGTTGTATGGATCTGTTCCTCTTTTTCTGTCTCTTTTACACTCTCTCTCTCTCCCCCCTCCATCTGGTATGACTCAGAAAGACATTCCTAATGGATACTAATATGAAGTCAACAGCCACACTAAATGAAGTGCGTCTTCTATTTTCAGCCACACTAAATTGTTTTTATTTTTTTTTTATTTCACCTTTATTTAACCAGGTAAGCCAGTTGAGAACAGGTTCTCATTTACAACTGCGACCTGGCCAAGATAAAGCAAAGTAGTGCAATAAAAACAACACAGAGTTACATATGGGGTAAAGAAAAAAAAACATAAAGTCAGAAAATACAACAGAAAATATATATACAGTGTGTGCAAATGTAGCAAGTTATGGAGGTAAGGCAATAAATGGGCTATAGTGCAGAATAATTACAATAGTATTAACACTGGAATGCTAGATGTGCAAGAGATTATGTGCAAATAGAGATACTGGGGTGCAAAAGAGCAAATTAAATAACAATATAGGGATGAGGTAGTTGGGTGGGCTAATTTCAGATGGGCTGTGTACAGGTGCAGTGATCGGTAAGGTGCTCTGACAACTGATGCTTAAAGTTGTTGGGGGAGATAAGAGTCTCCAGCTTCAGAGATTTTTGCAATTTGTTCCAGTCATTGGCAGCAGAGAACTGGAAGGAATGGCGGCCAAAGGAGGTGTTGGCTTTGGGAATGACCAGTGAGATATACCTGCTGGAGCGCAGACTACGGGTGGGTGCTGCTATGGTGACCAATGAGCTAAGATAGGGCGGGGATTTGCCTAGCAGTGATTTATAGATGGCCTGGAGCCAGTGGGTTTGACGACGAACATGTAGTGAGGACCAGCCAACAAGAGCGTACAGGTCACAGTGGTGGGTAGTGTATGGGGCTTTGGAGACAAAACGGATGGCACTGTGATAGACTACATCCAATTTGCTGAGTAGAGTGTTGGAGGCTATTTTGTAAATGACATCGCCGAAGTCAAGGATCGGTAGGATAGTCAGTTTTACGAGGGCATGTTTGGCAGCATGAGTGAAGGAGGCTTTGTTGCGAAATAGGAAGCCGATTCTAGATTTAACTTTGGATTGGAGATTCTTTATGTGAGTCTGGAAGTTGAGTTTACAGTCTAACCAGACACCTAGATATTTGTAGTTGTCCACATACTCTAGGTCAGACCCGCGAGAGTGGTGATTCTAGTCGGGTGGGCGGGTGCTAGCAGCGTTCGATTGAAAAGCATGCATTTAGTTTTACTAGTGTTTAAGAGCAGTTGAAGGCTACTGAAGGATTGTTGTATGGCATTGAAGCTCGTTTGGAGGTTTGTTAACACAGTGTCCAATGAAGGGCCAGATGTATACTTTATTTAGTGTGGCTGACAATAGCAGCTCCACTTTATTTAGTATGGCTGACAATAGCAGCTCCACTTTATGTAGTGTGGCTGACAATAGAAGCTCCATTTTATTTAGTGTGGCTGACAATAGCAGCTCCACTTTATTTAGTGTGGCTGACAATAGAAGCTCCATTTTATTTAGTGTGGCTGACAATAGAAGCTCCAAATAAAGTGGAGCTGCTATTGTCAGCCACACTAAATAAAATGGAGCTGCTATTGTCAGCCATACTAAATAAAATGGAGCTTCTATTGTCAGCCACACTAAATAAAATGGAGCTTCTATTGTCAGCCACACTAAATAAAGTGGAGCTGCTATTGTCAGCCACACTAAATAAAATGGAGCTTCTATTGTCAGCCACACTAAATAAAATGGAGCTTCTATTGTCAGCCACACTAAATAAAGTGGAGCTGCTATTGTCAGCCACACTAAATAAAATGGAGCTTCTATTGTCAGCCACACTACATAAAGTGGAGCTGCTATTGTCAGCCATACTAAATAAAGTGGAGCTGCTATTGTCAGCCACACTAAATAAAGTGGAGCTGCTATTGTCAGCCACACTAAATAAAATGGAGCTTCTATTGTCAGCCACACTAAATAAAATGGAGCTTCTATTGTCAGTCACACTAAATAAAGTGGAGCTGCTATTGTCAGCCACACTAAATAAGCCGAGCTGCTATTGTCAGTCACACCCATAACTGTTTTCCATACAAATAGTCCCAGATATTTTGGCAGCCAGGGCTTTGCCATGAAGTGTGTGTGTCTCCCACATGTGCTCTGGTTCTCACGCTGTGTGGGTGTGTGTGTGTTCTCAGTGCGGGGGCGGGCAGGACTGGCTGTTTCATCGTGATTGACATCATGCTCGACATGGCGGACAGAGAGGGTGTGGTCGACATCTACAACTGTGTGAGAGAGCTGCGCTCACGAAGGGTTAACATGGTCCAGACAGAGGTAAGAATGACATTGTCCTCGCTCGAACCAAAACACACAGGACCACAATTGAAACAAGTCTTTTTACTTTTTTGTGTATATAATCCTCGGTAGTGTTGGTATATATATATGTTGCCTGGTGTAACATTTTTATGTACTTTAAATTGTCAAATAAAATAAAGCTTTAGATGCGGTTTAGGGTTTAGCGAATGATTTGTCCCAAATACAATACTTTTAGTTTTTTATATATTTAGAACTAGCTTATTACTTGCCACCCATTCTAAAACTGACTGGAGCTCTTTAAGTGTTGCAGTACTTCCACTTGTTGTGGTAGCTGACGTGTATAGTGTTGAGTCATCAGTGTACATAGACACACTGGCTTTACTCAATGCTAGTGGTAGGTCATTAGGAAACATTTTAATGTATGCAAGTATGAATTCGTTTTTCATTGTTTGATTAATTTCCGTGACATTATTTTAATATATATAAACTGAAAAATGTATAGCTGAAAAGCTATTACAATAGTTTTCTTGGAGGGACATACAGTATCGTAGAAATGACATTCTTCTCCCCAGTACACAAAAGGCCAGTTCGTGTCTTATCATAGTAGTTCACTGTATTTTGATGACAACTGTATGGCCTGCAAATCCCTTTCACCTCCAACTCCACATCCAAGGACAAGAGGGTGACGTCACAGTCGCCTAACCTGAAAACACTGACCCTCCACTGCCAAGTCGAGACGTTTCTGAAATGTCATTTCATAAATGATTTACGTCAAGCCTGGGGCCTTTTTCCCTGACAAGAAGAGCGGGAGAGGGAGACGGAAAGAGAGAGTGAGTGTGGTAGTATTGACAGAGGAGAGGTCAATGGGAGTGGTCACTGTGGAGGCGACACAAAACAAATGACACCCTATGGGCTTTGGTCAAAGGTAGTGCACTACTTAGGGAATACGGTGCCATTTGGGATGCATAATCAGTCTTAGGAAATGCTCATAAGTGTTGAAACAACATGAGCCAAATTGGAAAACCAACGATTGGATGATGATTTTATTTTAATCTTCACCAAAATGTATTTTGGAACTGTTTGGCATAGCTCTGTCTGTATGTCCTATGCTAATATGTTTATTTTATTCTACTGAGCCATTTACTTTATGTTCATGTTCTTATCTTTTATCATTTCTTATTGTTGTTGCATTGTAGAGAAGGAACCTGCAAGTAACCATTTAGTTGGATGATGTATACCAAGCGAATCCCGTACATACGCTAGAGTCAGTCATCACTGTTGTTTGGTCGTCTTTCAGACAGATCTTTGCGAGTTACCTGTGTTCACTACCTGGACTTTAATGGCGATGTGAGTCCTTCCTGTGTAGCATGGCTGTCTGTCACTCATGATATCCTGTGCACCCCTCTGTGTCGTACAGGAGCAGTACGTGTTCATCCACGACGCCATCTTAGAGGCGTGTCTGTGCGGGGACACCACCATCCCAGCCAACCAGCTGCGATCGGTCTACTATGACATGAACCGCCTGGATCCCCAGACCAACTCCAGCCAGATCAAAGAGGAGTTCAGGGTATGTGGTGTGTGCTTGTGCCTGCCTGCGTGCATGCGTTGTTCAGCGTACGTGCGTGCATGCGTTGTTCAGCGTGCGTGCGTGCGTTGTTCAGCGTACGTGCGTGCGTTGTTCAGCGTACGTGCGTGCGTTGTTCAGCGTACGTGCGTGCGTTGTTCAGCGTACGTGCGTGCATGTGTTGTTCAGCGTACGTGCGTGCATGTGTTGTTCAGCGTACGTGCGTGCATGCGTTGTTCAGCGTACGTGCGTGCATGCGTTGTTCAGCGTACGTGCGTGCATGCGTTGTTCAGCGTGTGTGCGTATATTGTATATTAGTGTACATGCATGCCTTGGAGTGTGTCTACCAGGCTCAGATCCCCCCTCCCTCCCTCCAGACTCTGAACATGGTGACTCCTACATTACGTGTGGAGGACTGCAGTATCGCCCTGCTCCCCAGGAACCACGAGAAGAACCGCTGCATGGACGTCCTACCGCCCGACCGCTGTCTGCCGTTCCTCATCACCATCGATGGAGAGAGCTCCAACTACATTAACGCTGCCCTCATGGACGTACGTTTCACACACAAACACACACAGGCACACACACACACACACACACACACACACACACAGACACACACACAGGCACACACACGTTCGCTCGTAACCTTTTTAAATTACTTGCAATGTCAGTCCGTGTGTAAGTCATTGGATGTGAATGTACTGCTGAAAAAGTTGATCGTAAAACTGGTATTTTTTTTATCAGTGTGATGAAATATGATGATGTAGATTGGTCAGTGTGGTGAAATATGATGATGTAGATTGGTCAGTGTGGTGAAATATGATGATGTAGATTGGTCAGTGTGATGAAATATGATGATGTAGATTGGTCAGTGTGATGAAATATGATGATGTAGATTGGTTAGTGTGGTGAGATATGATGAAGTAGATTGGTTAGTGTGGTGAAATATGATGATGTAGATTGGTCAGTGTGGTGAAATATGATGATGTAGATTGGTCAGTGTACATATAGGGCAGATTTGGCACTTTGAGCAGGATGGAGAGACAGGGATGGGGAGAGGAGGACGGAGAGGGGGACAGAGAGGGAGAGGAGGACAGAGAGGGAGAGGAGGACAGAGAGGGAGAGAGCGGGACAGAGGGAGAGAGCGGGACAGAGGGAGAGAGCGGGACAGAGGGAGAGAGCGGGAGAGAGAGGGACAGAGGGGCACAGAGAGAGAGGGACAGAGGGGCACAGAGAGTGAGGGACAGAGGGGCACAGAGAGTGAGAGGGTGACAGAGACAGACAGCGAGAGTGTCAGAGACAGACAGCGAGAGTGTCAGAGACAGACAGCGAGAGTGACAGAGACAGACAGCGAGAGTGACAGAGACAGACAGCGAGAGTGACAGAGACAGACAGCGAGAGTGACAGAGACAGACAGCGAGAGTGACAGAGACAGACAGCGAGAGTGACAGAGACAGACAGCGGGAGAGAGCGAGAGGGAGAGAGGTACAGAGAGTGAGACAGACTGTGAGAGACAGTGAGAGTAGTTGTGAGAGACAGTGAGAGTGGTTGTGAGAGACAGTGAGTGTGATTGTGAGAGACAGTGAGTGTGATTGTGAGAGACAGTGACAATAGGAGAGAGACAGTGACAGTGAGAGAGAGAGACAGTGACAGTGAGAGAGAGAGACAGTGAGAGACAGTGAGTGTGAGAGAGAGACAGTGAGTGTGAGAGAGAGACAGTGAGTGTGACAGTGAGTGTGAGAGAGAGACAGTGAGTGTGAGAGAGAGACAGTGAGTGTGACAGTGAGTGTGAGAGAGAGACAGTGAGTGTGAGAGAGAGACAGTGAGTGTGAGAGAGAGACAGTGAGTGTGAGAGAGAGACAGTGAGTGTGAGAGAGAGACAGTGAGTGTGAGAGAGAGACAGTGAGTGTGAGAGAGAGACAGTGAGTGTGAGAGAGAGACAGTGAGTGTGTGAGAGAGACAGTGAGTGAGTGAGAGAGACAGTGAGACAGTGTGAGAGAGAGACAGTGAGTGAGTGTGAGAGAGAGACAGTGAGACAGTGAGAGAGAGAGAGAGAGAGAGAGAGACAGTGAATTTGAGAGAGAGACAGTGACAGTGAGAGGGAGCCGGAGAGAGAGAGAGAGAGCCAGAGGGAGATCAGATTTGGTGACTCAGCAGTCCTGGGGTATTTTGTGGTTAAATAACTGGTGGGTAAATTGCCCATCCATCTCTATAATAATCACCCCACGTTCCTTAGCCAGCCATTTTCCAGCCAAGCCAAACGTAAACAGTAAGGGGACTGTCAGTGTATCATGTTGATGAATGTCTATTGCTTTTTCTCAATGCTTCCACCAACAATTATGTGCTTATTGAAAATGATTAAGAACAGATGGCTTTGGATTGATTCGTCCCATCGTCATGGAAATAACCTAACCAAAAGAATTGCAATCTGTTTTTTTGTCGAACATAGCAATATGACTATTTGGATTGGTTTTATGGAAATAAAGTGTAATCAATTATACTCATTGGTTACCATGGCAGCAGATATGACTATACAATGTGGTAGCAGTGTTGATAGTGGAATTCATTTAGAATACACGTAAATATCTGGAACGAATGAAATACGTTTCCTGTAGATGACTCCTCAAAGAACAGACAGTATCGTGAACTGGAGATTTTACCTCATTATGACCCCAAGAGTCTGACGACGTGTCCAATATCTTTGGAACCTTTTTCAGAATAACAACTATTCTAGTAGACAGACTTCCTCCTCTTCTTCCTCCACAGAGCTACAAGCAGCCGTCAGCGTTTATCGTCACCCAGCATCCCTTGCCCAACACGGTCAAAGACTTCTGGAGGCTGGTGCTGGACTACCACTGCACCTCCATAGTGATGCTCAACGATGTAGACCCAGCGCAGGTAAGAGAGGCCAGTCAACTCAATCCTAACCATGTGAATCAGCCATGCCATCCTTTACCATACCATCAAAGACAGACCTTCCAGACTCTGAGGTCTATAAAAACGTACAGTGCATTCGGAAAGTATTCAGACCACTTGACTTTTTCCACATTTTGTTACGTTACAGCCTTATTCTAAAATGGATTAGAAAAAAAAATCCTCATCAATCTACACACAGTACCCCATAATGACAAAGCAAAACCAGGTTTTTACATAAGTATTCAGACCCTTTGCTATGAGACTCGAAATTGAGCTCAGGTATTTGTATTTGTATTTATTATGGTTCCCCATTAGCTCTTCCTGGGGTCCAGCAAAAATAAGGCAGTTCATACAATTTTAAAAACATTACAATACATTCACAGATTTCACAACACAGTGTGCCCTCAGGCACCTACTCCACCACTACCACATATCTACAGTACAAAATCCATTAGTACGTGTGTGTATAGTGCGTATGTTATCGTGTGTGTGTGTATGCATGTGTCTGTGCCTATGTTTGTGTTCCTTCACAGTCCCTGCTGTTCCATAAGGTTTTTTTAAATCTGTTTTTCAAATCAAATTTTACTACTTGCATCAGTGACTTGATGTGGAATAGAGTTCCATGTAGTCATGGCTCTATGTAGTACTGTGTGCCTCCCATAGTCTGTTCTGGACTTGGGGACTGTGAAGAGACCTCTGGTGGCATGTCTTTTGGGGTATGCATGGGTGTCCGAATTGTGCGCCAGTAGTTCAAACAGACAGCTCAGTGCATTCAACGTGTCAATACCTCTCATAAATACAAGCAGTGATGAAGTCAATCTCTCCTCCACTTTGAGCCAGGAGAGATTGACATGCATATTATTAATATTAGCTCTCTGTGTACATCCAAGGGCCAGCCGTGCTGCCCTGTTCTGAGCCAATTGCAAGTCCTTTTTTTGTGGCACCTGACCACACGACTGAACAGTAGTCCAGGTGTGACAAAACTAGGGCCTGTAGGATCTGCCTTGTTGATAGTGCTGTTAAGAAGGTAGAGCGCTTTATTATGGACATACTTCTCCCCATCTTAGCTACTGTTGTATCAATATGTTTTGACCATGACAGTTTACAATCCAGGGTTACTCCAAGCAGTTTAGTCACCTCAACTTGCTCAATTTCCAGTTATTTATTACAAGATTTAGTTGATTTGTGAATGATTTGTCCCAAATACAATGCTTTTAGTTTTAGAAATATTTAGGACTAACTTATTCCTTGCCTCCCACTCTGAAACTAACTGCAACTCTTTGTTAAGTGTTGCAGTCATTTCAGTCGCTGTAGTAGCTGACATGTATAGTGTTGAGTCATCCGCATACATAGACACTCTGGCTTTACTCAAAGCCAGTGGCATGTCATTAGTAAAGATTGAAAAAAGTAATGGGCCTAGACAGCTGCCCTGGGGAATTCCTGATTCTACCTGGGTTATTTTGGAGAGGCTTCCATTAAAGAACACCCTCTATGTTCTGTTACAGGTAACTCTGTATCCACAATATAGCAGGTGGAGTAAAGCCATAACACATATGTTTTTCAGACTATGATCGATAATGTCAAAAGCTGCACTGAAGTCTAACAAAACAGCCCTCACAATCTTTTTATCATCAATTTCTCTCAGCCAATCATCAGTCATTTGTGTAAGTGCTGTGCTTGTTGAATGTCCTTCTCTTTAAGCATGCTGGAAGTTTGTTGTCAATTTGTTTACTGTAAAATAGCATTGTATCTGGTCAAACACAATTTTTTCCAATAGTTTACTAAGGGTTGGTAACAGGCTAATTCATTGGCTATTTGAGCCAGTAAAGGGGGCTTTACTATTCTTAGGTAGCGGAATGACTTTTGCTGCCCTCCAAGCCTGGGGGCACACACATTCTAGTAGGCTTAAATTGAAAATATGGCAAATAGGAGTGACAATATCGTCCGCTATTATCCTCAGTAATTTTCCATCCAATTTGTCAGACCCCGGTGGCTTGTCATTGTTGATAGACAACAATAATTATTTCACCTCTTCCACACTAACTTTACGGAATTCAAAATTACAATGCTTGTCTTTCATAATTTGGTCAGATATACTTGGATGTGTAGTGTCAGCAATTGTTGCTGGCATCTCATGCCTAAGTTTGCTAATCTTGTCAATGAAAAAATCATTAAAATAGTTGGCAATATCAGTTGGTTTTATGATTAATGAGCCATCTGATTCAATGAATGATGGAGCTGAGTTTGCCTTATTTCCCAACATTTCATTTAAGGTGCTCCAAAGCATTTTACTATCATTCTTTGTCATTTATATTTGTTTCATAGTGTAGTTTCTTCTTCTTTTTATTCAGTTTAGTCACACTATTTCTCAATTAGCAATACGTTTGCCAATTGGTTGTGCAGCCAGACTTATTTGCCATTCCTTTTGCCTCATCCCGCTCAACCATACCATTTTTCAATTCCTCATCAATTCACGGGGATTTAACAGTTTTTACAGTCATGTTCTTAATGGGTGCATGCTTATTAGTAACTGGAATAAGCAATTTCATAAATTTGTCAAGTGCAGTGTCTGTTTGCTCCTCATTACCCACCACGGACCAACATATATTCTTTACATTAACTCAACAACATAGGAATCACTACAAAACTTATTGTATGACCTCTTATACACAATAGTAGGCCCAGCCTTTGGAACTTTGGTTTTCCTAGATATGGCTACTATATTGTGATCACTACATCCAATGGATTTGAATACTGATTTCAAACAAATCTCTGCAGCATTAGTTAAGATATGATCAATACATGTTGATGATTTAGTTGCTGTACTGTTTGTAACTACCCTGGTAGGTTGACTGATAACCTGAACCAGGTTGCATGCACTGGTTACAGTTTGAAGCTTTCTCTTGAGTGGGCAGCCTGATGAAAGCCAGTCAATATTTAAATCACCCAGAAAGCATACCTCTCTATTGATATCACATACATTATCAAGCATTTCACACGTTATCCACATACTGACTGTTAGCACTTGGTGATCTATAGCAGCTTCCCAACAGAATGGGCTTTAGGTGAGGCAGATGAACCTGTAGCCATATTACTTCAACAGTATTTAACATGAGATCCTCTCTAATCTTCACATGAATGTGGTTCTGATATATAAACAGCAACACCTCCACCATTGGCATTTCTATCTTTTCTGTAAATGTTATAACCTTGTATTGCTACCACTGTATCATCAAAGGTATTTTCAAAGTGAGTTTCAGAGATCGTCAGAATATGAATGCCATCTGTTACTAGCAAATTATTGATTTCATGAACCTTGTGTCTTAAGCTATATATGTTAACGTGGGCTATTTTGAGCACTTTTCTTCTGGGATGCTTACTTGTTTTTATTGCTTTACTGGGAAGCTTAGCAGCAGTAGATGTGCTCATGTTCTTTATGTTAGTGCAAGGTGAGCTGCACATTGTGGACCTCCTCCAAGGGCACACCGGCTTAGTGCTAACAGTATAAATCTGGTTCTTAAGCACATGATTACTGCATCAGCAGAGGCATTCAGGGCAGTTAGAGGGACATAAATTAGGTTACTTATATTGTGTTTACTGACGCCCCTGGTGTAATGTACATTTGCTGAAGAATTATGACAACTCTGCGTCACAATGGTAGGGATTAGCTGAGCTGGGCTTGGGTCATTGATAAGTCATTGTCTCAACGCAGCCTTATAATGCTGTGAAAGGATCCAGGAACCCTAATTATTTGGGTGGATCCCATCCTCCTTATAAAACGTGTTTTGTTTCCAAAAGCTATCGAAATTGTCAACAAAAGATACACCCATTGAGCTGCAATAATCACGTAGCCAGTTGTGAAGAACAAGAATCCTGCTAAAGCGTTCAATGCCAAGATTCAGAGAGGGCACAGGGCCAGATATGATGTTTTTTTTGTTAGCGTCTAGCAGAGAGTCAATCAGCTCTTCAGTTTCAACTGTTCAGAGCTGCCCTTCATAATGTCATTGAAACCCACATGGACTACGATATAATCGATTTCCATGTCCTGACGTAGTACATTCAGGAGCAGCTTAGTAATGTCATTTACTCGAGCTCCGGGATAGGACATTGGAGCTGACCAAAATCAGGGCTTGCGAGAAGGACGAGGAAATCCGCCCACTCTCACGCGTCACAGGATTCTGAGAACCCTTTATGGATGGGCGAGAAGCAGCATAACTTGAGCCCGTTGCTCCCGGCGTCCGACAGATGGAGAAGCCCCGCTCGATCCAGAGCAGGGACGGAAGGTTGCCGACTTCGAAATCGTGGTAGTAGGCACTGCGGCCGCAGACACAGGTACCCCTAGCGACTAAGGTGCAGGTAGATCAGGCTCCAGAACGCCAAAACTATTCGTTGTTTGTATCTGCTCCGGGCCTCTCGTTGGGAGTGTAGACTGCTTTGCGGGAGGTCGCTGTCTTCGGCTTCCATGGCTCGTGACATGCGACCATCGTTGATTGCCTTTCTCCTCATGCTGTGCTCCTTCGTCTCCGATATCAGATGGGGGAGCTCCGGGCAATACCGGCCAGTCGGATAACGACAAGGCGACGATGCATCCAACAAGCGCGAACTGGTGTAGAAAATGTAAACATTCCACTCTGCATTTTCCCCAGTTTCTTACGTAGGCTGGCGACCTGCGTGATCAAGGAAGCCACCTCAAGCCTATAATCCTTGGCATGTAAACAATTGCTGCATTGGAACTCTGAGTGATCCGGTTTGTCCGGAAACAAAGCGTAATAGATACAGCGCTGGAACCGTTCATTTAGTTCTCCAGACAGAGGGCTCCATTGCAAAACTCATCTGGTACCAGCTTCGTTCGCTTGATGGCTAGCACTAATGGAAACAGGATGCACCTGTTTCCAATGGTCCGTAGAGCTCCGAGACAGAATTGTGTCGAGGCACATATCTGGGGAAGGGCACCAAAACATTTCTCCAGCATTCTCCACCAAGAACACAGTGGCCTCCATCATTCTGAAATGGAAGAAGTTTGGAACCACGAGCTGGCCGCCTGGCCAAACTGAGCAATCGGGGGAGAAGGGTTTTGATCGGGGAGGTGAGCAAGAACCCGATAGTCACTCTGACAGAGCTCCAGAGTTCCTATGTGGAGATGGGAGAACCTTCCAGAAGGACAAACATCTCTGCAGCACTCCACCAATCAGGCCTTTATAATAGAGTGGCCAGACGGAAGCCACTCCTCAGTAAAAGGCACATGACAGCACGCTTGGAGTTTGACCAAAGGCACCTAAAGGACTCTCAGACCATGAGAAACAAGATTCTCTGGTCTGATGAAACCAAGATTGAACTCTTTGGCCTGAATGCCAAGTGTCATGTCTGGAGGAAACCTGGTACCATTCCTACGGTGAAGCATGGTGGTGGCAGCATCATGCTGTGGGGAGGTTTTTCAGCGGCAGGGACTGGGAGACTAGTCAGGATCGAGGGAAAGATGAACAGAGCAAAGTACAGAGAGATCCTTGATGAAAACCTGCTCCGGAGCGCTCAGGACCTCAGACTGGGGCAAAGGTTCACCTTCCAACAGGACAACGACCCTAAGCACACAGCCAAGACAATGCATGGCTTCGGGACAAGTCTCTGAATGTCCTTGAGTGGCCCAGCCAGAGCCTGGACTTGAACCCGATGGAACATCTCTGGAGAGATCTCAAAATATCTGTGCTGGAATCCTCCCCATCCAACCTGACAGAGCTTAAGAGGATCTGCAGAGAAGAATGTGACAAACTCCACACATACAGGTTAGCCAAGCTTTGTAGCGTCATACGCAAGAAGACTTGAGGCTGTAATTGCTGCTAAAGGTGCTTCAACAAATTACTGAGTAAAGGGTCTGAATACTTATGTAAAAGTGATTCTAAAAACCTGTTTTTGCTCAGTCATTATGGGGTATGTTTTGTAGATTGATGAGGGGAAAAAAACTATTGAATCCATTTTAGAATAAGGCTGTAACGTAACAAAATGTGGACAAAAATCAAGGGGTCTGAATACTTTCCGAATGCACTCTGTTTTTAATTTAACAAAGTGTATGGTCCAAAAGTGCAGTTTAACAGAGGGCAATGTTTTTGGTTGTGTGTTCAACTACCAAAAGTCCAATTGGCACTTGAGGGCTGGAGTTGGTTATTCCTCCAATAGAAAGGAGACCAGACCAGTGCAGATACCAGTAGCGTTCAAAGAGGAGGGGAAGGGGTCTGCCTCAAATGGACTCTGGGCACTCAAGCCTGGGGACCTGTCTGTCAGAATGTTGCAGGGATCAAAGAATAGTGTGTGGCAGCTTTTCCCCGCAACACCGCCCCCCTGGGTGGCTACAGTAGCATCTCATTCGCTATTCTGACTGTAGCAAGGCAAACTGGGTACGCTGCTATGGTGGAATGGCCTAGTTTGTGTCATTGTGTTATATCTCATTTGTTGTTTTGGATTAGGCTCAATAGAAAGTGTTTTGCTCGTAATACAGAATCCAATTTTAGGAAGTCCCTAGTAGTCAATGTGACATTCTCAATTGTTAGCCTTAGCAATTCTCACTTCTCACCTCAAAAGTAGTTGTTCCTCAAGCCTCAAACAATGCAAACTCGTCTCTCAGATGAAACGCCTCAGTTGTCATTGCAAAAAGCGAAGCTGTCAATTGTCAGCAACTTCTCTGTTTATTCAATGTCTCATTTTAAATGTGTGTGTAATAAGTGTGTGTTTGTGTGCAGCTGTGTCCCCAGTACTGGCCGGAGAACGGTATGCACCGCCACGGGCCCATCCAGGTGGAGTTTGTGTCAGCTGACCTGGAGGAGGACATCATCAGCAGGATATTCCGCATCTACAACGCTGCACGGGTAAGAGACAGAACGCACACACACACTCTCCAGCTTTCTCACACACGGTCATGCTAACATGTCCACATATCTCTCTCCAGCCGCAGGATGGGTATCGCATGGTGCAGCAGTTCCAGTTCCTGGGCTGGCCCATGTACCGGGACACCCCCGTCTCCAAGCGCTCCTTCCTCAAGCTCATCCGCCAGGTGGACAAGTGGCAGGAGGAGTATGACGGGGGAGAGGGACGTACCGTGGTGCACTGTCTGTAAGTAGGGTTCCAAAGTGTGGGTATATTACTGGAAACTTTCTAAGTTTACCAGTTAACTACCAGAATGATGGTGTCTTTCAAGGATTTAATGTAATCTATCACAAGACATCTAGTGGCCCTTTTGGATACTTCAGATGATCACAGGTGTCTGTAATTATCTCTGGCCCTTTGTGTGGCCTTATCACATGTCAAATATATGAAATAATTAAATAAGATGATTTTTAAATAGAATGACAAAGCTGTAAAGCATTATCCTAAATATAAACCATCAATTTAGTGAATACCATTGGTGTTTAATATGAGCATGCCAGCATGAAATATCTTTCCAAAAAAATGTTTACACACTTTTATTTATTTCACTATGTCAATATGTATTTGTCAATGTTTTGGAATCAAACTGGTGGTAGTTGGGAAAAATGTAAACAGTTGGAAGAGTTGCAGAGTTAATTGAAAATAATGCCATTGTTGATTAGATGCTTTTTTTTCATTAATTAGGCTATATAGACACGTATAAAAAATTACTATAAATCAATAATACAAATAAAAAAAGTTATTCAAGTATGAATTACCAAAGTTACGATAGAATGCCATAGATTTTCTGTTAATTACCAAAATGACTGAAGATCCAGTAACTTTAGTAAATGACCGGTAGCTTTGTAGCCCTATCTGTAAGTACCTACCGGTCATGTCTCAGCCTACACCTACTGGACGGTAGACCTTTAACCTCTGTACTTCCTGAATGGGTGGAGAGAGAAGGGAATCTTGGGTATTTGATCTAACAATCAGATGGGTAATTTTGGTCCAACATGGCTGCCCAAAATGCCACCGGGATCATAGTGACACTGGACCACTCTGATGGGACAGTGTGAAATGTCACGGTCCTCCTCTAATGGTGATCAATTACACTCTAGCCATCAGGATGTAGCCCTCGCGTCTCTCCATCCTGCCTTCTGACAGCCATCTGTAAAGGGTGACATACTGAAGGCCCACCAGACAATGCTCAGTGCTCTCACAAACATTGTCTGTCATCATAATGAACCATAATGAACATAACGCCATTTAAAGGCCCACTTCTTAATTTGAAAAAACAACAAAACAGCAGCCCTGCCTCTTGGTTTGCTATTAAGCTTAGGAATGGGGATGAACATATTCTTCGAATATATGTGTGTGTGTGTGTGTGTGTCAAAATGGCCCAAAACAAATAACTTTCTTCTGGAACTCGTCAGTCTATTCAAGTTCTGAAAAATGAAGGCTATTCCAAATACATTAGTGTCTAGTTTGAGAAACAGACGCCTCACAGGTCCTCAACTGGCAGCTTCATTAAATAGTACCTGCAAAACACCACTATTTAATTATGCTGCCAGTTGAGGACCTGTGAGGCGTCTGTTTCTCAAACTAGACACTCTAATGTATTTGGTCTCTTGCTCAGTTGTGCACCGGGGCCTCCCTCTCCAATATGCGCTGTTCTGTGAAGGGAGTAGTACACAGCGTTGTACGAGATCTTCAGTTTCTTGGCAATTTCTCGCATGGAATAGCCTTCATTTCTCAGAACAATAATAGACTGACGAGTTTCAGAAGAAAATGATTTATTTCTGGCCATTTTGAGCCTGTAATCGAACCCACAATTGCTGATGCTCCAGATACTCAACTAGTCTCAAGAAGGCCAGTTTTATTGCTTATTTAATCAGCACAACAGTTTTCAGCTGTGCTAACATAATTGCAAAAAGGTTTTCTAATGATCAATTAGCCTTTTAAAATAATAAACTTGGATTAGCAAACACGACGTTCCATTGGAACACAGGACTGATGGTTGCTGATAATGGGCCTCTGTACGCCTATGTAGATATTCCATTAAAAATCAGCCGTTTCCAGCTACAATAGCCATTAACAACATGAACAATGTCTACACTGTTTTTCTGATCAATTTTATGTTATTTTAATGGACAAAATAAATGGACATTTCTAAGTGACCCCAAACTTTTGAACGGTAGTTGTATGTATGTATGTATGTATGTATGTATGTATGTATATATATACTGCTCAAAACAATTAAGGGAACACTAAAATAACACATCCTAGATCTGAATGAATGAAATAATCTTATTAAATACTTTTTTCTTTACATAGTTGAATGTGCTGACAACAAAATCACACAAAAATTATCAATGGAAATCAAAATGTATCAACCCATGGAGGTCTGGATTTGGAGTCACCCTCAAAATTAAAGTGGAAAACCACACTACAGGCTGATCCAACTTTGATGTAATGTCCTTAAAACAAGTCAAAATGAGGCTCAGTAGTGTGTGTGGCCTCCACGTGCCTGTATGACCTCCCTACAACGCCTGGGCATGCTCCTGATGAGGTGGCGGATGGTCTCCTGAGGGATCTCCTCCCAGACCTGGACTAAAGCATCCGCCAACTCCTGGACAGTCTGTGGTGCAACGTGGCGTTGGTGGATGGAGCGAGACATGATGTCCCAGATGTGCTCAATTGGATTCAGGTCTGGGGAACGGGCGGGCCAGTCCATAGCATCAATGCCTTCCTCTTGCAGGAACTGCTGACACACTCCAGCCACATGAGGTCTAGCATTGTCTTGCATGAGGAGGAACCCAGGGCCAACCGTACCAGCATATGGTCTCACAAGGGGTCTGAGGATCTCATCTCGGTACCTAATGGCAGTCAGGCTACCTCTGGCGAGCACATGGAGGGCTGTGCGGCCCCCCAAAGAAATACCACCCCACACCATGACTGACCCACCGCCAAACCGGTCATGCTGGAGGATGTTGCAGGCAGCAGAACATTCTCCACGGCGTCTCCAGACTCTGTCACGTCTGTCACGTGCTCAGTGTGAACCTGCTTTCATGTGTGAAGAGCACAGGGCGCCAGTGGCAAATTTGCCAATCTTGGTGTTCTCTGGCAAATGCCAAACGTCCTGCACGGTGTTGGGCTGTAAGCACAACCCCCACCTGTGGACGTCTGGCCCTCATACCACCCTCATGGAGTCTGTTTCTGACCGTTTGAGCAGACACATGCACATTTGTGGCCTGCTGGAGGTCATTTTGCAGGGCTCTGGCAGTGCTCCTCCTGCTCCTCCTTGCACAAAGGCAGAGGTAGCAGTCCTGCTGCTGGGTTGTTGCCCTCCTACGGCCTCCTCCACGTCTCCTGATGTACTGGCCTGTCTCCTGGTAGCGCCTCCATGCTCTGGACACTACGCTGACAGACACAGCAAACCTTCTTGCCACAGCTCGCATTGATGTGCCATCCTGGATGAGCTGCACTACCTGAGCCACTTGTGTGGGTTGTAGACTCCGTCTCATGCTACCACTAGAGTGAAAGCACCGCCAGCATTCAAAAGTGACCAAAACATCAGCCAGGAAGCATAGGAACTGAGAAGTGGTCTGTGGTCACCACCTGCAAAACCAGTCCTTTATTGGGGGTGTCTTGCTAATTGCCTATAATTTCCACCTGTTGTCTATTCCATTTGCACAACAGCATGTGAAATGTATTGTCAATCAGTGTTGCTTCCTAAGTGGACAGTTTGATTTCACAGAAGTGTGATTGACTTGGAGTTACATTGTGTTGTTTAAGTGTTCCCTTTATTTTTTTGAGCAGTGTATGTATATATATGTATATGTGTATGTGTGTATATATTTAATTCAAAATGATCAAAAATGTTTGTCAATCTATCTCAATATTTGACCCATTAGTCTGGCCCAAGTCTACTTTTTTAACCAGACAAATCAGTGTGACATCACGGTGTGAATGTAAATGTGCAATCCGTCCCAGGTGATCTCCACTTACTAAATAGGAGAAATGGAGGAGAGAGGTTGCTGAATTACCAGAGGGAGAGAATCAAATAAAATGAGCTTGTGGTTCCCGATGCTGCCCAGATTTAGCTTTTAAAACCCCAGTGGGAGAGGCTTCTGGGTGGGTCTCTGCCTCCGCTCAATCTGCCCTTCCTTATCTTCAGCAGCCCCACTTTACTCAGAGAAATGGGGGGATGAGGAGGGGAGAGATAGAGGAGGAGGAGAGAAGAGGCCCTAGTTGTGTGGGAAATGAGATTGGAAAGTGGAGGGAAGGAGGACGACAGTGTGTGTGGATGACAGGGTCTTTGTTGATGTATTCTGTGGTTGGTGCTCTTTAACAGGGTTACTGGTCCGTTTTGTAAGACAGAGAGTCCAGGAGAAAAAAAACATAAGTGACTCTTATTGTTAGAGTCTCCGGAGAGATTCCAATCGCCCGACCAGAGCAACCCACACACACAGTCACACACAGGCGCGCACACACACACGATGCTGACAAACAAGCGCTGAAGCGCCGAAACACACTAACCAGAGACAAACAGCCCACACAACACACACACTAAACAAACGTCAGAAAGAAAAGTGTCCATCCCCCTGATCTGACTGTCTATTACCCCCCCGTAGTGTACTATATAGGAAATAGGCTGCCGTTTGGGACTGGACATTCCCCGGAATTATGTATAATGCCAGAGGAATGTGGAGGTTGACAGAGGTTAACTCCTGAGTTGAGAGAGGCGACTCCTGTGAAGGAGGAGTACACCGGTTTTATGCGTAGGGGAGAGTGGGGTAAGTTGAGAAAAGGCAGTAAGTTGAGCCACCCTTGTTTCTAGGAAACCATACACAAAATGTTTAGTTTGACCAAATATTTAGGAAGAGGCCATCATTTCATTTGAGTCTGTGAAGGAAGACACCACATGAAAAAAGTGATAAGCAAGTTTAGGTCCAAAAAAGTGATTGTTCACAAAGTCAAATGAATTTATTGTGTTAGAGGTTTCATGATGCTTGTATCTAAACCAAAGTAGATCGTTTTAAGATTGTTCTATACATCAGTTGGGGTCTCTAACTCCTGAGTGGCGCAGTGGTCTAAGGCACTGCATCGCAGTGCTAACTGTGCCACTAGAGATCCTGGTTCGAATCCAGGCTCTGTCGCAGCCGGCCACGACCGGGAGACTCATGGGCGGCGCACAATTGGCCCAGCGTCGTCCAGGGTAGGGGAGGGAATGGCCGGCAGGGATGTAGCTCAGTTGATGGAGCATGGCGTTTGCAACGCCAGGGTTGTGGGTTCGATTCCCACGGGGGGCCAGTATAAAAAAATAAATATGTATTCACTAACTGTAAGTCGCTCTGGATAAGAGCGTCTGATAAATGACTAAAAATGTCAAATGTAAATGTCTATATGAGGTCCTAAACCTAGCATGAAAATGCATCCTTGTAGCTGTGTGGGATAATATAGTCAAAATGTTTGCCTTGGGGTAAGTTGAGCCAATGGCTGTGGGGTAAGTTGGGGTAAGTTGAGCCAATGGCTGTGGGGTAAGTTGAGCCAATGGCTGTGGGGTAAGTTGAGCCAATGGCCTCGGGGTAAGTTGAGCCAATGGCCTCGGGGTAAGTTGAGCCAATGGCCTCGGGGTAAGTTGAGCCAATGGCCTCGGGGGTAAGTTGAGCCAATGGCCTCGGGGGTAAGTTGAGCCAATGGCCTCGGGGGTAAGTTGAGCCAATGGCCTCGGGGGTAAGTTGAGCCAATGGCCTCGGGGTAAGTTCAGCCAATGGCAAGTTGAGCAAATTAGAAAGAATACTATATTTCCCTTGAAGGAGTGATGCTGAATGTACAAAATGGCTCAACTTACCCTACTCTCCCCTACACTGAACTCAAACTGCTTCCTCTTGTGACATTTTGTGACTCTCAGCTTGCAACTCTTAAAAGCTCTTCGGCTTTTCAGACAGTAAAGTTGACCAACCTGGAGAGTTTCTGAGGAAGAGCAGCTCTTCATGAGAAGTTTACTAACTACTTAGAGAGCCAGCTGTATGTTCCACACAGGGGTGAAAGTAAAATTAATTTATTCCCGGTACAGGACCTCCTATGCACCAAAACATTTGATGGACCTAATCATAGAATTACATATATAATCCCTATTAATTCAATAGGATCTCTGTGGGTCTAGTCGTAAAGATTTGTCATTGAACTATTATTACCTTTTATTGTTGCATAAACACAACCTGTCATGATGTTTTCATCTGATTGTCAAACAATCACTTCAAAGGGCTCCTTTACTAGGCTAACCGTGCACGTTCATCCACTCACAACATATTTTCAGCCTCCAAACAGTGGTGAATGGAAAAATACATGTTACACAAAACACTAAAAAGTGTAATGACATTTGGCGATTGTCATTAGGCCAGAATTTATGCATCCACTGCTGTCCGCACGCGTCAGTGTCGGCCACTCATCTCTGCCTTAGCAAAATGTCAGTGTTCTTGTCAAACCACATCGCATTTTGGAGCGGAGGCTATAGCACCCGTTTGCAAGTCTATTCGCTCATTATTCATGCCTCTGACATGGGGTAATGATAAAAAGTGGTGTAATAGCCTACAGTTTTCTTGACATTTTGTTTAAATTATTTTTGATAGGCTCATGTTTTACCGATATGGCGTACCGCCTTACTTTCACCCATTTCCACACACACTTGAGTATCAGCGGGTGGCCTGGCCACCTCTTGTTGTGGTGGATTGGCAGTAGTGTGGCGCCATCTAGAGGGCAAAATCCAAAACAGCGAGCACAGAAAGAGATGTTGGGAAGTTTAGCCAAGCTTTATGTCAAACATGTCATGTCCCAATCACCATACAACACTGATAATGTTATTCATTCATGAAGCTTACATTTTGTTCAGGTAACACATTACTTAAAGCCGGTATAATGTTGTAAAACTTGGACAAAGGACACTTAATTCGGGGGTGGAAACGTTTTGCAATTCTGACAGGTTCTTATGGACTTTATATAATATCTAGGTCTATGATCCAACCCTACCTCATTTTCTTTCTCTCTCTCAGGAATGGTGGAGGACGTAGCGGGACGTTCGGTGCAATTAGCATCGTGTGCGAGATGCTCCGGCATCAGCGCTCGGTCGACGTGTTCCACGCGGTCAAAACACTGAGGAACAACAAACCCAACATGGTCGACTTACTGGTAAGAACCAGTACTGATCTAGGATCAGTTCTCTCTTTTAGATCATAAGGAATAACATAACATGGACGGGGGGGGGGGGGGTCCTAGATCAGCGCTCTTACTCTGAGACGATTTATGAATATAGACCCAAACCCTTATAGTGGTTCACTGGTCATCGCTACAAATTCTACAGTTACAACACGCTAATGGGTACTTATACGACAAGTTGTGTTGCCAAAGTCAATTGAACTTAACTCCAGAAAATTGCAGTTTACATTTTGAATAAGGAGATAATAACAATGTGATTGTGAATCGCTCAGCCATTATAATGCAATAATTAAAGGCCAAGTCAATTCAGCCATGTCTAGTCCAGTAACTGTCATTGATTATGTACTCTTCTTACCATTCATTCACAGGATCAATACAAGTTCTGCTATGAGGTGGCACTGGAGTACTTGAATTCTGGTTAGCTGGGCTGAAAGCTGCTCCTCCCCCCCCCCCATCGGTCCTACCCCCATACCACAGCCCTCGCAGCTTCCCTGGACTGAGTCTCTTAAACCTGAGTGAATGTTGGTTACTGGAGGACAGAAATGAACTGCTGTGTTCCGCTGGGCACAGGACAGGGTCGTACCATCGCACCGCTACGGATTTAAGAAGAGGGGAGGAAAGAGGGTGGTTGTTTTCAACCAGATGCATTTGCACTGCCTCTCTACTAGACAGTGCTACTGTAACCCCCCAACCCCTCTCCTCTCTACTAGACAGTGCTACTGTAACCCCCCAACCCCTCTCCTCTCTACTAGACAGTGCTACTGTAACCCCCCAACCCCTCTCCTCTCTACTAGACAGTGCTACTGTAACCCCCAACCCCTCTCCTCTCTACTAGACAGTGCTACTGTAACCCCCAACCCCTCTCCTCTCTACTAGACAGTGCTACTGTAACCCCCCCTCAACCCTCTCCTCTCTACTAGACAGTGCTACTGTAACCCCCAACCCCTCTCCTCTCTATTAGACAGTGCTACTGTAACCCCCCAACCCCTCTCCTCTCTACTAGACAGTGCTACTGTAACCCCCCAACCTCTCTCCTCTCTACTAGACAGTGCTACTGTAACCCCCAACCCCTCTCCTCTCTATTAGACAGTGCTACTGTAACCCCCCAACCCCTCTCCTCTCTACTAGACAGTGCTACTGTAACCCCCCAACCCCTCTCCTCTCTACTAGACAGTGCTACTGTAACCCCCCAACCCCTCTCCTCTCTACTAGACAGTGCTACTGTAACCCCCCAACCCCCTCTCCTCTCTACTAGACAGTGCTACTGTAACCCCCCAACCCCTCTCCTCTCTACTAGACAGTGCTACTGTAACCCCCCAACCCCTCTCCTCTCTACTAGACAGTGCTACTGTAACCCCCCAACCCCTCTCCTCTCTATTAGACAGTGCTACTGTAACCCCCCAACCCTCTCCTCTCTATTAGACAGTGCTACTGTAACCCCCCCAACCCTCTCTCCTCTCTATTAGACAGTGCTACTGTAACCCCCAACCCCTCTCTCTCTTAGACAGTGCTACTGTACCCCCCCAACCCCTCTCCTCTCTACTAGACAGTGCTACTGTAACCCCCAACCCCTCTCCTCTCTACTAGACAGTGCTACTGTAACCCCCCAACCCCTCTCTACTAGACAGTGCTACTGTAACCCCCCCAACCCCTCTCTACTAGACAGTGCTACTGTAACCCCCCCAACCCCTCTCCTCTCTACTAGACAGTGCTACTGTAACCCCCCAACCCCTCTCCTCTCTATTAGACAGTGCTACTGTAACCCCCCCAACCCCTCTCCTCTCTACTAGACAGTGCTACTGTAACCCCCAACCCCTCTCCTCTCTACTAGACAGTGCTACTGTAACCCCCCAACCCCTCTCCTCTCTATTAGACAGTGCTACTGTAACCCCCCAACCCCTCTCCTCTCTACTAGACAGTGCTACTGTAACCCCCCCAACCCCTCTCCTCTCTATTAGACAGTGCTACTGTAACCCCCCCAACCCCTCTCCTCTCTACTAGACAGTGCTACTGTAACCCCCAACCCTCTCCTCTCTACTAGACAGTGCTACTGTAACCCCCCAACCCCTCTCCTCTCTACTAGACAGTGCTACTGTAACCCCCCCAACCCCTCTCCTCTCTACTAGACAGTGCTACTGTAACCCCCCCAACCCCTCTCCTCTCTATTAGACAGTGCTACTGTACCCCCCCAACCCCTCTCCTCTCTACTAGACAGTGCTACTGTAACCCCCAACCCTCTGATGAACCCCCCAACCCTCTCTCTCTACTAGACAGTGCTACTGTACCCCCAACCCCCTCTCCTCTCTACTAGACAGTGCTACTGTAACCCCCCAACCCCTCTCCTCTCTATTAGACAGTGCTACTGTAACCCCCCAACCCCTCTCCTCTCTACTAGACAGTGCTACTGTAACCCCCCAACCCCTCTCCTCTCTACTAGACAGTGCTACTGTAACCCCCCAACCCCTCTCCTCTCTACTAGACAGTGCTACTGTAACCCCCCAACCCCTCTCCTCTCTATTAGACAGTGCTACTGTAACCCCCCCAACCCCTCTCCTCTCTACTAGACAGTGCTACTGTAACCCCCCAACCCCTCTCCTCTCTATTAGACAGTGCTACTGTAACCCCCCAACCCCTCTCCTCTCTATTAGACAGTGCTACTGTAACCCCCCAACCCCCTCTCTCTATTAGACAGTGCTACTGTAACCCCCCCAACCCCTCTCCTCTCTACTAGACAGTGCTACTGTAACCCCCCAACCCCTCTCCTCTCTATTAGACAGTGCTACTGTAACCCCCCAACCCCTCTCCTCTCCACTAGACAGTGCTACTGTAACCCCCCTCAACCCCTCTCCTCTCTATTAGACAGTGCTACTGTACCCCCCCCAACCCCTCTCCTCTCTACTAGACAGTGCTACTGTAACCCCCCCAACCCCTCTCTACTAGACAGTGCTACTGTAACCCCCCAACCCCTCTCCTCTCTATTAGACAGTGCTACTGTAACCCCCCCCAACCCCTCTCCTCTCTATTAGACAGTGCTACTGTACCCCCCAACCCCCTCTCTCTACTAGACAGTGCTACTGTAACCCCCCCAACCCCTCTCCTCTCTACTAGACAGTGCTACTGTAACCCCCCAACCCCTCTCCTCTCTACTAGACAGTGCTACTGTAACCCCCCAACCCCTCTCCTCTCTATTAGACAGTGCTACTGTAACCCCCCAACCCCTCTCCTCTCTATTAGACAGTGCTACTGTAACCCCCCCAACCCCTCTCCTCTCTATTAGACAGTGCTACTGTAACCCCCCCAACCCCTCTCCTCTCTATTAGACAGTGCTACTGTAACCCCCCAACCCCTCTCCTCTCTATTAGACAGTGCTACTGTAACCCCCCCAACCCCTCTCCTCTCTACTAGACAGTGCTACTGTAACCCCCCAACCCCTCTCCTCTCTACTAGACAGTGCTACTGTAACCCCCCAACCCCTCTCCTCTCTATTAGACAGTGCTACTGTAACCCCCCAACCCCTCTCCTCTCTATTAGACAGTGCTACTGTAACCCCCCAACCCCTCTCCTCTCTATTAGACAGTGCTACTGTAACCCCCCCCAACCCCTCTCCTCTCTACTAGACAGTGCTACTGTAACCCCCCCCAACCCCCTCTCCTCTCTATTAGACAGTGCTACTGTAACCCCCCAACCCCTCTCCTCTCTATTAGACAGTGCTACTGTAACCCCCCAACCCTCTCCTCTCTATTAGACAGTGCTACTGTAACCCCCCAACCCCTCTCCTCTCTACTAGACAGTGCTACTGTAACCCCCCAACCCCTCTCCTCTCTATTAGACAGTGCTACTGTAACCCCCCAACCCCTCTCCTCTCTATTAGACAGTGCTACTGTAACCCCCCAACCCCTCTCCTCTCTATTAGACAGTGCTACTGTAACCCCCCAACCCCCTCTCCTCTCTATTAGACAGTGCTACTGTAACCCCCCAACCCCTCTCCTCTCTATTAGACAGTGCTACTGTAACCCCCCAACCCCTCTCCTCTCTATTAGACAGTGCTACTGTAACCCCCCAACCCCTCTCCTCTCTATTAGACAGTGCTACTGTAACCCCCCAACCCTCTCCTCTCTATTAGACAGTGCTACTGTAACCCCCCAACCCCTCTCCTCTCTATTAGACAGTGCTACTGTAACCCCCCCAACCCCTCTCCTCTCTATTAGACAGTGCTACTGTAACCCCCAACCCCTCTCCTCTCTATTAGACAGTGCTACTGTAACCCCCCAACCCCTCTCCTCTCTATTAGACAGTGCTACTGTAACCCCCCAACCCCTCTCCTCTCTACTAGACAGTGCTACTGTAACCCCCCAACCCCTCTCCTCTCTACTAGACAGTGCTACTGTACCCCCCCAACCCCTCTCCTCTCTACTAGACAGTGCTACTGTACCCCCCAACCCCTCTCCTCTCTATTAGACAGTGCTACTGTAACCCCCCAACCCCTCTCCTCTCTATTAGACAGTGCTACTGTAACCCCCCAACCCCTCTCCTCTCTACTAGACAGTGCTACTGTAACCCCCCAACCCCCTCTCCTCTCTATTAGACAGTGCTACTGTACCCCCCAACCCCTCTCCTCTCTACTAGACAGTGCTACTGTACCCCCCAACCCCCTCTCCTCTCTATTAGACAGTGCTACTGTACCCCCCAACCCCTCTCCTCTCTATTAGACAGTGCTACTGTAACCCCCCAACCCCTCTCCTCTCTACTAGACAGTGCTACTGTAACCCCCCCAACCCCTCTCCTCTCTATTAGACAGTGCTACTGTAACCCCCCAACCCCTCTCCTCTCTACTAGACAGTGCTACTGTACCCCCCCCCCAACCCCTCTCCTCTCTATTAGACAGTGCTACTGTAACCCCCCAACCCCTCTCCTCTCTATTAGACAGTGCTACTGTACCCCCCCCAACCCCTCTCCTCTCTATTAGACAGTACTACTGTAACCCCCCAACCCCTCTCCTCTCTACTAGACAGTGCTACTGTAACCCCCCAACCCCTCTCCTCTCTACTAGACAGTACTACTGTAACCCCCCCAACCCCTCTCCTCTCTATTAGACAGTGCTACTGTAACCCCCCAACCCCTCTCCTCTCTACTAGACAGTGCTACTGTAACCCCCAACCCCTCTCCTCTCTATTAGACAGTGCTACTGTAACCCCCCCAACCCCTCTCCTCTCTATTAGACAGTGCTACTGTAACCCCCCAACCCCTCTCCTCTCTATTAGACAGTGCTACTGTAACCCCCCAACCCCTCTCCTCTCTATTAGACAGTGCTACTGTACCCCCCAACCCCTCTCCTCTCTACTAGACAGTGCTACTGTAACCCCCCCAACCCCTCTCCTCTCTATTAGACAGTGCTACTGTAACCCCCCCAACCCCTCTCCTCTCTACTAGACAGTGCTACTGTAACCCCCCAACCCCTCTCCTCTCTATTAGACAGTGCTACTGTAACCCCCCCAACCCCTCTCCTCTCTATTAGACAGTGCTACTGTAACCCCCCAACCCCCTCTCCTCTCTATTAGACAGTGCTACTGTAACCCCCCAACCCTCTCCTCTCTATTAGACAGTGCTACTGTAACCCCCCAACCCCTCTCCTCTCTATTAGACAGTGCTACTGTAACCCCCCCAACCCCTCTCCTCTCTATTAGACAGTGCTACTGTAACCCCCCCAACCCCTCTCCTCTCTACTAGACAGTGCTACTGTAACCCCCAACCCCTCTCCTCTCTATTAGACAGTGCTACTGTAACCCCCCAACCCCTCTCCTCTCTATTAGACAGTGCTACTGTAACCCCCCAACCCCTCTCCTCTCTACTAGACAGTGCTACTGTAACCCCCCAACCCCTCTCCTCTCTACTAGACAGTGCTACTGTAACCCCCAACCCCTCTCCTCTCTATTAGACAGTGCTACTGTAACCCCCCAACCCCTCTCCTCTCTACTAGACAGTGCTACTGTAACCCCAACCCCCAACCCTCTCTATTAGACAGTGCTACTGTACCCCCAACCCCTCTCCTTTCTACTAGACAGTGCTACTGTACCCCCCAACCCCTCTCCTCTCTACTAGACAGTGCTACTGTAACCCCCCCAACCCCTCTCCTCTCTACTAGACAGTGCTACTGTAACCCCCCAACCCCTCTCCTCTCTATTAGACAGTTCTACTGTAACCCCCCCCAACCCCTCTCCTCTCTATTAGACAGTGCTACTGTGTTTACCCTCATCCCTCCCCCCTCCCTCAGAACAGCGCCTGAACAGGAGTTCCCACTGATGTATTCCATTGTCACCATCTCCCAACCCTCTTTATTGTTATAACAAAAAAAGCTCTCCTGTTTATTACCCTTTTAAGCCTCAACGGATGATCAATGTCATTTCCTTTTTTGTGGGTAAATGATAAGCGTAATGATATGTTGGTTTTTTAAATCCATGTTTTTCATTTCCGTTGATGTTGTTTTTTTACAGTGTTTGTTAATATGGTGAAGCGGTTTAATATGTATAGCTAAAGTTGAACCGGCATTAAGAAAGCGAAATCTTACATGTTTATGCTGCCATCGCTTCGGTTGCTATTAGTATCGTGGTGCTGGCAGGAGGAAACAAAAGCCGTCCTGCACCGTCCACACGCAAGCTTTTCGTCACGTCAACAGATCCAAAGCTTAATTAATTGCAATCATTATTGTTAATATTGTAAATATTTGAAGTTGGACAGACTATTTATTCATTGAGTGTTTTTTGTGAAGCACATTGAGTGACAATCATGTTTTTTGGGGGCCATATAATTGTTCTTGTTTTTTGGACTCTACATAATGTTGACCAGGTGTATTGTAAGCCTTGTATTTATCTTGTATGGGGGAAAAAAACTACTCAAACTTGCAAATACATACTGATATTTGTTTGTGTGTTGTGCAGATTTGATTCTCAAATCAATTTTTAGCTAGCAGTGGCTGAAGTTTGAAGTGGCTGTTTAAAGAAATCGGAGCCGTGGATTACAGTTTATCCTGGCTCATAGACTACTTTCAGGGTAATAAACATTAAGTTGTAAAATACCGAAATGATCCTTTAAAGTTGAGCTTTGAGGCATGCCATGGAATATGTCCCGAGTGGCGCAGTGGTAGCTGTGCTGATACTGGTTCGAATCCAGGCTCTGTCGTAGCCGGCCGCGACCGGGAGACCCATGGGGCGGCGCACAATTGGCCCAGGGTAGGGGAGAGAATGGCCGGCAGGGATGTAGCTCAGTTGGTAGAGCATGGTGTTTGCAACGCCAAGGTTGTGGGTTTGATTCCCACGGGGGGCCAGTATAAAACATTTAAAAAATAATGTATGCACTCACTAACTGTAAGTCGCTCTGAATAAGAGCGTCTGCTAAATGACTAAAATGTTGATCTGATTGAATTTTGGTCATAAATGTTAGGTGCTATGAAATTTGCTTGTACATGTTAGGTGCTATGAAATTCAACTTGAGTGTCATTGAAATCTATACTGAAGAGTACTAGTAGTGAAGACCATACCCTTTGTACAATGGCAGAAATATATTGAGGCAAGAAACTACAAGACCCAGCATGCAGCATTATGTGACCTCACCAAACATTTCCTCATTTAACTCCACTGCCTCATTTGGATAATTATGGGAGATTCTCAATAGTCAGTCCTCTCCTCGCTGGTGGCGCTCTACCGTTTCAATTGAACATTGTATTCTGTAACAGTGAATGGAATCATATTGCTCATAATATGAAGTGAAGATACTGCAAGTCTCTAAGTCACCACAAGATGAGAGCAGAGGCCAGAACCTTTATAAACCCATTGTCAATTAACCCATGCAAGGTGAGATTTATGCGCTCATCTAGTCTCATCTGCTGCTGACTTTCTGATTGGAACTGCTTTGTTTCGAATTGCAAATTAATGTCAATGAATATGATACCTATATATTTCTAAAAAGGCCAATATGATGTGTGCCCGCAGAAGGATCTGCATATGTTCATACGCAGTAAAACCTCGATGCATTTAGTTGTGACACTCATAACACATCATGCGCGAGTAAAGTGTATTGACATTTATTCATTATATTCAGAATGAATCGTTTTTACATTACAGAAATTGCTGTCAGAGTGCCATCATAACGGAATCGATAGCAGATTCTCCAGTCGTAATCTTTGACAGCCAATGAATTGTGTGCTTGTAAAAACAGTGAATACACCTTAGCCAACCGCAGCTCAAGAAGAGGACAGAGACCCTCCTTTCTGCGTAAGCGCAACCAACCAACAGTGGGAATTCATGAATAATTCAGATAGTATTTCTTCGGGGAGTGAGGTATAGTATACAGATGCGCGATTACTTTTTCGCTAAATAGTTTTAAAAAACGAGCTAATTGCAGGTGCAATTCTGGTCCTTGTCGTTTTTAACATAGCATTTGAGACCTGTTCCCGTTTTTGATCAGTTGTGTAGGCCTTTTGTAAGTCGAAATTGATGTAGTGTCGCTGCTAAAAGATGCCGCAGCCGAAATCCCGAAAAATCGCCGTCCTGGGCTACAGATCCGTGGGTAAGTGTGCGCAATTTAGTCGTTTTCGGTGGTAGCGAGGTCTATTGTGCGGTTTCTATGTAGGCGAGCTCAATGACGATAGCTACACATACTACTGGCAAGATATCAACAGCATGCTCATATCGAGCGGCTACTACAACAATGTCTGCTGCCTGGTCAATTATTGCTGTTGAATCAGCCAGTCAGCTGAATGTCACTCAACTGGAAACTCACGACTCTAGAGATTTTGTTTAGCACTGTAGCAAAATATAGGGCTACCCTACTAGCCAGTGCTAGTAGGCCTACCACCGAATCTCAATCGATACGTTAGCTACATTTTCACGTTTTGTAGAATGGGAAGATGCATAGTCAGTGGCATGATGCATTATTCTCATCAATTGTATTTGAATAACTTAAATGTCAGTCTATAGTTAATTGCATTATGCACAGTACTTTAAATAATGTTTTATATTTTGTTACGTCAATGTTGTTAGATCAAAAAAGAGTGGTTATGCATGCCACTAACTAGCAAGACGGAGTTGATGCCACAGCAGGAGCGGTCCTGATGCTGGGACTTAGTACCCCAGCTAGCACATTTGGTTCCTTGAAATTGTGGAAACGTACGTTTTTGGTTTCCCATTGACTCTGGGAACGAAGACATTATTTTCCTGAACAGTAAACATGTTCTGAGAACAAAGTGAACATTTTGCCTGTTCAGGGAACCTTCATTTTTAGGTTGCAGGGATGTTCTGATAACGTTTTACTATGGTTCCCTGAAAGTTTTCCTGGGAGCTTTTATTAACGTTCTGAGAATGGAAATTATAGGTTATTTGGAGGTTTTTTAATAACTTCCTTTAAAACTTTCGCTGAATGTTTCAATAAGACTTTTAATAACACTGCTAGCTTAGTCTTTTGAACTCCAAGCAGATAGGACAAATGGAAATTAATTTGCTTAGGCATTCAAACACATTTATTTTTTATTGTAGCACGGCATCAGTGAGATTCAAACCAATGATATTCTGTTCTCTATCCATGGAATTAGTCCATTGAGCTACAAAGCCATGTTTTTTTTTACTCATACAAAGCTGTTCATTTTAGTTTATTCAAACACCCCATATCAAAGGAAACAAGCACTCATTAAAGTCAGGTGTGGCCAATTAGTGGGCACAGCCAACACACCTAAACACACTTTACAAGATAGAGGATAGAGAGAGTTTTGTTGACACTGAGAACGGAACGTTTTTCAATAACATTCTTAGAACCGTTCTTTGAATGTTACTAATGTTTTCTTGTGTTTTTTATGGAAAGGTTTCTAAATGTTCTGAGAACATGACTTAAAATAGAACCTTGAGGAAACCTGGTGGAAACGTTATGCTGAAGAATTGAGATTCCCAGCGTTGTTTCTTAACATTCTCTGAACTGTTTGAGAACATTCCCAAATTAAAACCAGTTGGAGAACATTCCTAGTCCTAGAACATTACCAACATTTTTATTAAATGTAATCATGTTTGAACTTTTGTTAGTTTCACTATGCAGAAATCGCTCTGCCATTTCCTGGTTGCTAAAACTCTTAATAGTTCTCCTAATTTCAGTTTATGTGACAAAATAAGCTAGTATAGTATAGAGAATCTTTGTACCATCTAAACCGCTGTGAAATATATTTTCCATAACCAAAAAGATTGTTGTTTCAGCTGTTTTAAACTGGTGTACAAAACCGAAAGTAAAAGACGCAAAAACAAAACTTAAGAATGGGAAGCATAGAAATAGCGCACATAGAACGGATCTACCACTTTTTAGACTTGCTTTCAAGTAGAATGATTGATCTATAACTCACATTTCTATGTGAATTTGGTCGGGTCATCCAAAAAGTTCCATATTGCCACTTTAAAGTAATAAAATACCAAGAACATAACGCTATTTTGTCAAGTTCCTTAAATGTGCTGAGAATGTTCCAAAGCTAAGCAACTATCCTGCACCATTCTCAGAACGTTGTGGGAAGGTTGTATGCAAAATAACCATAGGACAACCACGCTCTCACCAAGCTCTAAGAAACATGTGGTTCTTAGAACGTTATGTACTAGCTGGGATGTCACGACTCAGGAGAGTAGAAGCATTAATGTCAATGTGGCAGCTTTTTATGAAGGAATTTGGCCGGTTACATCAAATGACATTCCATATGCAAGTGAACAGTGTTGGAAAGGTTACCTGTCCAAAACTTTTATCATTAACTGTAACTTTTGAATTACCCAAACTCAGTACGTAATCTGATTACTTTCAGTTACTTCTGGATGACTTTCCCCTTAGGAGGCATTAGAAGAAGACTAAAAGGATCCATCAAACACATTTGGTGTGTCCTCATAGTGGTCTGACTTGTGTTCAGACTCACTCAGATGGAACAAACTTACATTTGCGCCTTTTTTCAATGCTGAATTTAATTTCATTGAGAAAACAGAAAGGTGTCAATGTATTTTTTTTCTCACAACATCTTTTCTGAATTTAAAGCAGTCCAAGAAGTAATCATCTAGTTTTTCAAAAGCAGCCTATCTGTAATCTGATTTATTTATTTTTTTGCTGGTAATGTAACTGATTAGTTCTTTTTTTGGTAATCAGATTACATATAATCAGTTACTCCCCAACCCTGCTAGTGAAGTGACATCCCTGTAAATTAAAACCAGTAATTGCGTGCTGGCCTAATTCAATGACTTATATTGTGTGATGTGAATGGGCTTTTTTTTACATTGAAAGATCATTTGAATGGAGCATCGGATAGGATGGGATAAAATAGGATAGGATTGCTCAGCTTACAGTGGGGAAAAAAAGTATTTAGTCAGCCACCAATTGTGCAAGTTCTCCCACTTAAAAAGATGAGAGAGGCCTGTAATTTTCATCATAGGTACACATCAACTATGACAGACAAAATGAGGGAAAAATATCCAGAAAATCACATTGTAGGATTTTTAATGAATTTATTTGCAAATTATGGTGGAAAATAAGTATTTGGTCAATATCAAAAGTTTCTCAATACTTTGTTATATACCCTTTGTTGGCAATGAAACAGGTCAAACGTTTTCTGTAAGTCTTCACAAGGTTTTCACACTGTTGCTGGTATTTTGGCCCATTCCTCCATGCAGATCTCCTCTAGAGCAGTGATGTTTTGGGGCTGTCGCTGGGCAACACGGACTTTCAACTCCCTCCAAAGATTTTCTATGGGGTTAAGATCTGGAGACTGGCTAGGCCACTCCAGGACCTTGAAATGCTTCTTACGAAGCCACTCCTTCGTTGCCCGGGCGGTGTGTTTGGGATCATTGTCATGCTGAAAGACCCAGCCACGTTTCATCTTCAATTCCCTTGCTGATGGAAGGAGGTTTTCACTCAAAATCTCACGATACATGGCCCCATTCATTCTTTCCATTACACGGATCAGTCGTCCTGGTCCCATTGCAGAAAAACAGCCCCGAAGCATGATGTTTCCACCCCCATGCTTCACAGTAGGTATGGTGTATTTGAGTCCCTGGCGGCGTAGTGTGTTACTGATGGTAGGCTTTGTTACTTTGGTCCCAGCTCTCTGCAGGTCATTCACTAGGTCCCCCCGTGTGGTTCTGCGATTTTTGCTCACCGTTCTTGTGATCATTTTGACCCCACGGGGTGAGATCTTGCATGGAGCCCCAGATCGAGGGAGATTATCAGTGGTCTTTTATGTCTTCCATTTCCTAATAATTGCTCCCACAGTTGATTTCTTCAAACCAAGCTGCTTACCTATTGCAGATTCAGTCTTCCCAGCCTGGTGCAGGTCTACAATTTTGTTTCTGGTGTCCTTTGACAGCTCTTTGGTCTTGGCCATAGTGGAGTTTGGAGTGTGACTGTTTGAGGTTGTGGACAGGTGTATTTTATACTGATAACAAGTTCAAACAGGTGCCATTAATACAGGTAACGAGTGGAGGACAGAGGAGCCTCTTAAAGAAGAAGTTACAGGTCTGTGAGAGCCAGAATTCTTGCTTGTTTGTAGGTGACCAAATACTTATTTTCCACCATAATTTGCAAATAAATTCATTAAAAATCCTACAATGTGATTTTCTGGAGAAATTTTTTCTCAATTTGTCTGTCATAGTTGACATGTACCTATGATGAAAATTACAGGCCTTTCTCATCTTTTTAAGTGGGAGAACTTGCACAATTGGTGGCTGACTAAATACTTTTTTCCCCCACTGTAAATGTAGTCTTTAGTAGCCTACTTGCGCTTAGATATTTTGCTCAGACATATTAAGCCTTAGTCTAACCTGTAGATTCAGCATTAGCCTATGATGTGACAGAATTGTATCTTATCGTATTTGTTGCAAAATCACACTACTCAGGATGCCTCAATATCATTTCAACCAAAGTGAAGATGGCTGATATTACTATGGGCAAACTGACGTCATACCTGCACAGGCTTATTTGTATGTCATGAGCCATTGTGTATGGACTGGGATGACACACACACACACACACAAACACAGTGTGTGTAAAGATTGCTGGTAGCCCAGTGCAGAGGGCATGCAAACATTGCATCACGTCACACTTGACTTGGCCTCGCTCTGCCTCTTGGGAGCTGGGTCTGTGGAACGTGAAAGCTGTTGTGTTCTCCTCCATGAAGACATACTGGAGATCCTGGCTTTCCACACCACCACCAGACATTAGTTGAATCCCAATGTGAGGGGAATCAGGTTAGTTACAACCAGGGTTGAAGTGAAAACTTACAGGAGGGTAGCTCTCCAGAAACAGGGTTGGAGAGCCCTGGCTTAGACACTAGTGATGCGCAGGTCAGCAGTTTGTGCACCCACCCGCATTTGCTAATAACCCATCCGCAACCGCCCGGCTACTGTATATGTTGTAAAGTGAAAATCTGAGACCCGCCCTGCACCTGACCCTAACCCACAAATATAGAAAATGCGCTGTACAGTCAGAGATGGCGGAACTACTTTTTGATGGGCCTATGTTTCTGCTTATTATTTCTGACACTTTGGCTGTTAGACAACTTGTCTATAATTAGATGCATGCAGTTGCCCCAGAAGACTAAATAAACCCTTGTTCATCAGAATAATGTCATAAATAAATAGAATGAAGGCTTCAATCTAGTTGACACTGGTCAAGTTTTATCTCTTTCCTCTTTCATATCTGCTTCTCTCATCCAGCAAATAAGTTTAGGGATCGGGCCCACCGGAGAAAAAATTCAATAACAAAAATAAATAAATGGAAGATTTTAAGTAGTACTTTAAAGTATTTTCACTTAAGTGCAGTTTAACCGGTTTTAAGGAAATGAAAAGCTGTTAAAACGACCCTACATGTTTTTGATAAGATTTCAGTTTGGCTTGGATGCATATTTTATGTGGTTGAAATACTATCAGCTTTTAAGATGCTGATAAAGATAGCACCTTTGCAGACGGTCCCTAACTGCACATTCAATCTCTCAAAATGCTGAAATAAATAAATCATATTTCTCCACTCCTGTTCCCGAGTCAAAATGTACATTTGGTGTATCAATTTACTGCAAGAAATGCTGAATTCTGCAGGAGTTAATATTTAATTAGGTTATGTAAGAGGTTATAGACCTATAGTCAGTGTCCAGATTTCAGTTAGGCTGCTATTCCATTTAACCCATTTGAACAGTACAGTTCCCCTTGACGTGCCATTTTGAAGTTCCTGTCTTGTGACTGTCGTATTTGGATAGCGCCTCATCCTCTTTTACCACTTCACCAAATCTTTCCCAAACATTAGACCACTGTTATGGCCCTCCCTTCTCTTTATTTTAAACTCTCCATTTCGCAGCTTTTCTCTTATTGAATTAAACTCTGAAATGGTCCTTTTTGCCTCAGTGGATCGAAGTGAACTTTTTCCGCCCGTTCCCAAAAGCATTTGGCAGTTGGCTTGTATCTGGCACGCTACAGTAAGACCCTAAAGCTTAGGCTACACGCTAACGCCAGATAAAAAGAATGAAAGAAAAACCTCAATGTATATAGCCTATAGATATGAATTGCACAAGAATGATACATTTATGGATTTTTTAAAATATATTGTTTTCTCTTTATTCAACCTGCGGATATAACCACGGGGACCGCACATCACTATTAGACACGTCATCTCGGTGTTAATGTCAGAGGTTGAGCACTTGACATGATAGTCTCAAAACTATTTTCTGAATTTGGTCCACAAGGAGCAGTGGATATGCTGTGGATATTTTATTTATATGTATTTGGAGATTTTGAGGCTTCACATCATTTTGGTATTACAGTCAGGGTTTGGACCTGGACTAGATGTCACAGCCTCCAGTCATTATACCAACCTCACAGCTTGGTTCACAAAGAACATGGAACAATGTTGGACCACAAAGCAAAGCTAATCAAACTTTAATCATATCTTTCTGCCATTGCCATACATATGTACACCACAGGTGTAGTAAAATCCCTGTTGCAAAACCATAGCAATACACTATAGGCCTTTCCATTAGTTTGGTTCATTCACAAGACAAGTCCAAGAAAATCAAGACCATAGACTACACAGTATAAGGATTAAATGTTCAGCCTGTCATTTCCAGTGTTCACATAAATTCGAAAGACAATTGAAGATGTTTTTTCAGCCTTCCTACTATAATATGCTGCTTGTGTTGTATTGTATACTAAAGGCTCAAAAGGACACCCGCTGTGCGTTACAGCGACTCATACATAGCAAAGCTGTTAATTGGCATGTCTCCAGTCTTTGTAATAGAGTCATGCTGAATCTTTAAATATGTCCTGTGTTCATATGCTTTGGCTCGTACCTCATTAAAGCCAATGCACTGAGGAGGAAATCGGTTTGTACAGCGCCATGGAATACACTACTCCTTCCTTTTTCTCCACACATTGTGTCAGGTCACTGCATGATCTGCATCTGGGCATTGTTTTGAGGTTGCGTACAGGGTCACGTACAGTCACAGAGAGAACTCTATGTTCAGATGTTTCTATCGCAGGGGCCATGTATAACTCAAAGGATGCATGTGTTCTCATCAAACTTAAAATGCTGCCAGGTTTGAAACCTGGTTAGAATGATGTACATGCCCCATGTATTTCCAATGTGTTGTCAGCAAACCAAACTGAAAACTGGTGTGAAACCGGGTTAAAATGATGTAGGCCAGGGTTGCCCAACTGGCAGCCTGCGGGCCCAATTTGGCATGTGGGTGGTTTTATTTGGACCCCCAAGTTGTCTGAGCAAAGTGGGTAATTTTTTTTATTGTTGGGATTTTGAATGACCACAGAGAGTCACGACACTCGTTTTAACGTCCCATCTGAAAGACGGTACCCTACGCAGGGAAATGTCTCCAAATGTAATCAAGGTTTGAAATGATTATGTTTTAGTCAAATATTATATCTGTTTGGGCTTCTTGCGGTCAAGTTGCAGTCTACTTTTTTTTTTTTATTATGTTCGGGCCCCCTGACCATCCACTCAGGAACAAATTGGCCCGCGGCTGAATCTAGTTGATGACCCCTGATGTAGGCTATTTCCAATATGTGTTCATCAGACCAGGCTGAGCATTTGGTTTGAAACTGGGTCAGAATTGTGTACATTCTTAATTCGTTTTTGGGGGTATCTGTACTTTACTTTGCTATTTATATTTTTGACAACTTTTATTTCACTACATTCCTAAAGAAAATAAATTTACTCCATACATTTTCCCTGACACCCAAAAGTACTCGTTATATTTTAAATGCTTAGCAGGACAGGAAAATGGTCCAATTCACACACTTATCAAGAGAACATCCCTGGTCATCCCTACTGCCTCTGATCTGGCGGACTCACTAAACACAAATGGTTCATTTGTAAATGATGTCTGAGTGTTGGAGTGTGCCCCTGGCTATCCGTTAATGAAAATTGTGCCATCTGTTTCGCTTAAAGCTACAATATGTAACTTTTTGCGTGATCCGACCAAATGTACATAGAAATGTGAGTTATAGATATTTAATTCCTGTTGAAAGGAAGTCTAAGAAGCGGTAGATCTGTTCTATGTGCGATATTTCTATGCTTCCCGTTCGTTTTTGCGTCTTTTACTTTCGGTTTTGTACACCAGCTTCAAACAGCTGAATATACATGGTTCTCTACACAATGACTGCTTATTTTTTCACATAAACTGAAATTAGAATTTTAGCAACCAGGAAATGGCGGAGCAATTTCTGCATAATGCATTTTTCATATAAGGAATTTGAAATTATTTATACTTTTAATACTTAAGTATCTTTAAAACCAAATACTTGTAGACTTTTACTCAAGTAGTATTTTACTGGGTGACTTTCACTTTTACTTGAGTCATTTTCTATTAAGGTATCTTTACTTTCACTGAAGTATGATGATTGGGTACTTTTTCTAGCACTGATTCTCAATGCATTTCCAATGTGTGTACCTCAAACCCAACTGAAACCTGGTTTGAATCGGGGTTAGAATGATTTACAATTAGCATGCACTTCTAATGCATCTTCATCAAATAGAAAATTGTGTTGAAACCGGGTTGGAATTATGTGCATTCTACATGTATTTCCAATGGGTTTTCCTCAAACCTAAACTGAAACCATGTTAGAATGGTGTACATTTCCTACACGTTGTGTAGCTAACAGTTTGACTATCCTTCGCTGAAAGAGCCCAACATACTCCATGTGGAATCCACAAAGAATCTGAAAGCATTTCAAATAATGTAGCCTATTTTATATTAATCTCAATCAACTGCCGGTGTGTGTCTCTGGAGTTTCGCCACCCGAGGATACAAGATAGTTAGTTTTGGACTGGGAGGTGATCATTCAGCATTGGTGCGAGACTAGTGGAGCATTGAAAATGGGAGCGAGCTGCTCCTTCATTCTGACGCTCCACTCCTCCCGGCTTTTCCCACAGAGCGAGAGAGTTCACGTCTCTCCAACCGTGGATGGGCGCGCTCCACTCTCCGTTGTTATAACAACAGGCTGCGGGACATATATCACGGCTGTATAGGAGCGTTTAGATAGATACAGGCCTCTGTAGTAAGGCTCTGTGGTAATAGAACGCAAACACTAGTGGAGATATCTAATGATAGTAGGCCTATACCATAAAATAATATCCTATGTGTTGCGCTACTGCTAGAGGTAAAAAAACGTGGTTTGTGAATGCAGCAAGAATCCCTTATATTGATTTGAAGAGTTATTTTTATTGAATAAAGTCCACTTTCTGTTTTCTACCTGAGTGAATACCGCAAATGTAGGAATGTTAGAAGGTTGCTCTTCTGGCACATCGATATTATGGAATTGTCTAAAAGGCCAGAAATAGGAGCCTGGTACCAATTTTAACTGCATTTGAGCTATGCTCTGTCTCTTGAATATTGCCAGCCTAATGTGATGGGGAAATAGCATGCATTGTGTTTTCTAAAGATAAAACCCAGACTCAGCATTTTGGCATTTAGCAGAATCGGAACAAACCATGTGTTCACACAAGGAAGGCAGAGTATTTGGCCTTTTCCTAGTATGCTGATGAACTACAACATTTGTTAATCAAACGACATCGATCAGCAAAGACTCTCCATTTTCTCCTTTTCAGGGAAATCCTCCTTGACAATACAGTTTGTGGAAGGCCAGTTTGTCGACTCATATGACCCAACCATTGAAAACAGTAAGTGTGTGTGTGTGTGTGTGTGATGTCATCACCGCCCCCCCTCCAGGTTTCTGAGTTCTGGATCACAGACAAGTGCATGTCTCTAGGCTCCTCATTCATGGTGAATTTCACACAACGCTGACTTGGCAGCCTTAATTATTTATTTGCACCAGAGAAAACAATTGATAGACGACAATACAGATAAAAACATATTTTTTTAAAGCGGTGTGCAGGTGTGGTTGGAAGCCCAAGGGCTTATATGAAAACCACACCACAAAACAACAATATACAATATAGAAGTACACGCTATTAGAAAGGACACCCATGTACACACTTGTTTGCTCACACACACACTCTCTTTCTCTCTCTCTCAGATAGGCACATTTTTATTAATTGGTTGTGTTGTTGGACTCTGTCTCATCGCCACTGCAGACCATTTGCATAGAGAGCCAGGGCAGCTTTTCTGATGTTTGTGAATAAACAGTCATTTTAACAAAAGGTAGTGTTCTACCTCGCTCATTTCATCTCAAAGTTTACACAGTATCTGATAGGTAGACACTCACACCAATAACACAAACACAGTCTCTCATAGGTAGACACTCACACCAATAATATGTAACTCTGTGTTGTTTTTATTGCACTACTTTGCTTTATCTTGGCCAGGTCGCAGTTGTAAATGAGAACCTGTTCTCAACTGGCTTACCTGGTTAAATAAAGGTGAAATAAAATAAAAAATAAAAAAAATAACACAAACACACTCTCTCATAGGTAGACACTCACACCAATAACACAAACACAGTCTCTCATAGGTAGACACTCACACCAATAACACAAACGTATTCACACACACGCTTTAGTCATGCATACACACACACATACACAATACACACAATACACATTGTTGGTATGGCATTGCTCCCTTTGTTAGCACGGAGCACACAGCTTAGGTTTAATGCATGGTACAGTAGCTGAACACTCCTAGGGTAGGCTAGACTGTGAGTGTGTGTTGCTGCCTACTGTATCTACAGTGTTTAAGGCTTGGGGAGCTTCCATCAATGCAGCCTCCAGTGAATGGAACGTCTAGTTATTTTTAGCCAGCCAGGGCTTATTGTTTTCTGAATGAAACGCTTGATCGGCCTCGGCAGCCCAGGAATGTAGAATGCTTACCATTTATAAATTGTGCTGGCTTCCATTGTACAAACATGATTCTACTATACTACAGTAACGATGTGGATGTGGCTGTCTGGCAGACAGGGAAGTTCAGTTCCAGTCACCCAGGGTCACAGCCCAATCAGAATCTGTCTCAGTCCTGCCTGTTCTAGTTGATTAAATACATCACTTTCCTGTGTCATGATCTCAGCGCCACATGAAAATGTTGCCCTACTTGTCTCTCTGCTTCACCATGATTTGTCATGGGCTCATCAAAGCAATGTGGATAAATGGCCTTCTTAATTCTAATGAATGAGGCGTTCTTTGTCTCTATTTGTCTTGCCAATTCTAGCTCAGTCCCAGAAATGTGTGATTTTCTTTTAGAATACCTCTGACAGAACTGTAGGTGGGTAGAATCACTTATGAACTCCAAGGCTGCGTTTACACAGGCAGCCCAATTCTGATCTTTTCCCTGATTATTGGCGAAAGAGCTGATCTGATTGGTCAAAAGACAGATTAGTGGAAAAAAAGATCAGAATTAGACTGCCTGTGTAAACACAGCTTTAGTACTTTATTTGTCTTCCTTCCTGTCTCTCTCTCTCTGTCTCTCTCTGTCCCTCTCTCTCTCCCTCTCTCTCTCTCTCTCTCTCTCTCTCTCTCTCTCTCCCTCCCTCTCCTCAGCGTTTACAAAGATGATCACAGTGAATGGTCAGGAGTACCACCTGCAGTTGGTGGACACAGCTGGACAGGTGAGTCCCTCTTACCAGTGGAGAGACTACTCACACATCAGAATGTTGTGGTCAGACTGCCAGTGGGCCACTCTGTGAGATCTAACATAAATTATTTTTAATACCAGGTGTAGATTAGACCAGGTGTAGAGTAGATTAGACCAGGTGTAGATTAGACCAGTTGTAGATTTGACCAGGTGTAGTGTAGAGTAGACCAGGTGATATAACATCTTTTGATACAGGATTTGTTAATGTCTGTAAACTCATGAGCTGTATGTGGGAGAGAGGGCAAGGACACGCCATGTGTTATTGAGGTCACTGATGGAGTGACAGAAGGTCGGCGTGCCAAGATAGATTGGGGGCCACTGGTGCTAATCTTAGGAGGGGTATGTGATGGAATGGCCTGGCTAGGGTGCCACACGATACCGCGTATGGGAATCCTATTGTAGGAGATGAGTGACACTCAATAATGTTTGGCAACTGTTGGATAGAAGTAGCGCGGAGAGCATTATATAAACTGAGTGATTTTCTATGGAAGTCATTCGGATGACAAGGGGCTATGCCCGTACCGCTTGTCATTGAATCCAGTACTGTAACCATTAAATAACAATGAATCAACTCTCCATCTAAGTGGTCGACTACTCTCTTACATCCTGTACGAGATACCAGAGAAACTCGTCATAACACCAGGTGTAGAGTAGACCAGGTGTAGTGTATATTAGACCAGGTGTAGTGTAGATTAGACCAGGTGTAGTGTATATTAGACCAGGTGTAGTGTAGATTAGACCAGGTGTAGATTAGACCAGGTGTAGTGTAGATTAGACCAGGTGTAGTGTAGATTAGACCAGGTGTAGTGTATATTAGACCAGGTGTAGTGTAGATTAGACCAGGTGTAGTGTATATTTGAGCAGGTGTAGATTAGACAAGGTGTAGATTAGACCAGGTGTAGATTAGACCAGGTGTAATGTAGATTAGACCAGGTGTAGATTAGACCAGTTGTGGTGTAGTGTAGATTAGACCAGGTGTAGGTTAGACCAGGTGTAGTGTAGATTAGACCAGGTGTAGATTAGACCAGGTGTAATGTAGATTAGACCAGGTCTAGTGTAGATTGGTCTAATCTGTTTGGACACATGTACTCATTCCAGGGTTTTTCTTTATTTTTACTATTTTCTACATTGTAGAATAATAGTGAAAACATCAAAACTATGAAAGAACACATATAGAATCATGTAGTAACCAAAAAAGTGTTAAACAAATCAAAATATATATATTTTTTGAGATTCTTCAAATAGCCACCCTTTGCCTTGATGACAGATTTGCACAGTCTTGGCAGTCTCTCAACCAGCTTCACCTAGAATGCTTTTCCAACAGTCTTGAAGGAGTTCCCACATATGCTGAGCACTTGTTGGCTGCTTCACTCTGCGGTCCGACTCATCCCAAACCATCTCAATTGGGTTGGGGGATTGTGGAGGCCAGGTCATCTGATGCAGTACTCCATCAATCTCCTTCTTGGTAAAATAGCCCTTACACAGCCTAATGAAAAACAAATTATAGTCCCACTAAGCCCAAACCAGATGGGATGGTGTATGGCTGCAGAATGCTGTGGTAGCCATGCTGGTTAAGTGTGCCTTGAATTCTAAATAAATCACTGACAGTGTCACCAGCAAAGCACCCCCACACCATCACACCTCCTCCTCCATGCTTTACGGTGGAAAATACACATGCAGAGATAATCCGTTCACCCACACCGCGTCTCACAAAGCCACGGCGGTTGGAACCAAAAATCTCCAATTTGGACTCCAGACCAAAGGACAAATTTCCACCGGTCTAATGTCCATTGCTCGTGTTTCTTGGCCCAAGCAGGTTTCTTCTTCTTATTGGTGTCCTTTAGTAGTGGTTTCTTTGCAGCAATTCAATCATGAAGGCCTGATTCACACAGTCTCCTCTGAACAGTTGATGTTAAGATGTGTCTGTTACTTGAACTCTGTGAAGCATTTATTTGGGCTGCAATTTCTGAGGCTGGTAACTCTAATGAACTTATCCTCTGCAGCAGAGGTAACTCTGGGTCTTCCATTCCTGTGGCGGTCCTCATGAGAGCCAGTTCCATCATAGCGCTTGATGGTTTTTGCGACTGCACTTGAAGAAACTTTCAAAGTTCTTGAAATGTTCCGTATTGACTGACCTTCATGTCTTAAAGTAATGATGGACTGTTGTTTCTCTTTGCTGATTTGAGCTGTTCTTGCCATATGGACTTGGTCTTTTACCAAATAAGGCTATCTTCTCTATACCCCCCTACCTTGTCACAACACAACTGAGTGGCTCAAACGCATTAAGAAGGAAAGAAATTCCACACATTAACTTTTAAGAAGGCACACCTGTTAATTGAAATGGATTCCAGGTGACTACCTCATGAAGCTTTTTGAGAGAATGCCAAGAGTGTGAAAAGCTTTCATCAAGGCAAAGGGTGGCTATTAAAGTAATCCTTCTACACCACCCTACCCCACCCCCACAAAAAGAAAGAAAAAAAAAATTTGTGAACAAAAATTATAAAAATAACTACAAATATAATTAAAAAAATACAATAAAATAAACAGAGGGAAAAAACGTTATATATATATATATATATATAAAAAGAAAAGTAAAAATATACTCTAAAAAAATAAATAATACAATTTAGAAAAATATATGAAAAAATATAAGAAATAAAAATAAAAAAACAAAGAAAAATTTAAAATAAAATAAAAAATAAGATTTGTAAAGTGGTTGTCCCACTGGCTATCATAAGGTGAATGCACCAATTTGTAAGTCGCTCTGGATAAGAGCGTCTGCTAAATGACGTAAATGTAAATGTAATATTTGAAGAATCTCAAATATTAAATATATTTTGATTTGTTGAACACTTTTTTGGTTACTACATGATTCCATATGTGTTATTTCATAGTTCTGATGTCTTCACTATTATTCTACAATGTAGAAAATAGTAAATAATTAAGAAAAACCCTTCAATGAGTAGGTGTGTCCAAACTTTTGACTGGTACTGTAGATTAGATCAGGTGTAGTGTAGATTAGATCAGGTGTAGTGTAGATTAGACCAGGTGTAGTGTAGATTAGACCAGGTGTAGTGTAGATTAGACCAGGTGTAGTGTAGATTAGACCAGGTGTTGTGTAGATTAGACCAGGTGTTGTGTAGATTAGACCAGGTGTAGGTTAGATTAGACCAGGTGTTGTGTAGATTAGATCAGGTGTAGTGTAGATTAGATCAGGTGTAGTGTAGATTAGATTTGAGCAGGTGTAGATTAGACCAGGTGTAGTGTAGATTAGACCAGCTGTAGATTAGACCAGGTGCAGTGTAGATTAGATCTCCTTTGACATCCTTATTCAGCCTCATTCCACATACAGTAGCTACATTTCCTCATTTTTCCCATCATGGAATATAAATTCTATCACTCTGATGTTTGACGAATCCCTCAACAAAAGGCCATTTTCTCTCTGGCAGGATGAATACTCAATTTTCCCACAGACCTACTCCATAGACATCAACGGCTACATCTTGGTGTATTCTGTCACATCTAATAAAAGGTAGGTAGCTCCGCTCGTCCTCTCCTTCACACTGCTGCTAAAGCTTTGTTGCTGCTAAATTATCCCACGTGGATTCATCCCTGAGAGATCTCGTCGCTGAAGGTTTCTCTGAATCTATCTAGTATTTCTCTAGTAAAAGGCATGAATAAACCATTGAAGCTATTATTATTCAAAGTGAGCTTGAACACCTGCCAAATCAATGCGTTCTCAATGAAAATCTCATTATTTTGTGCCTCTGCTGGTTTGAAATTAAAGATCTGGTCACGTTTGAAGGGGAAGACGTGAAGTAGGTGATTTTGGTGAATATTAAATGACAAATAGTGCCTTTTGATCTTTATATTTCTATCTGTATGCTATTATATTGAACAGGGCTTCTGTACGTTGCAGTATAAGAGGTATTCATACTTAGCTAAAATATATGAATCAGAGATTGTTGTTTCTAGCTTGTGTGTGTGTGTGTGTGCACATGTGTTCTAACTTGCCTCCATATCAGCTGGAGATGAAATCAAATCATTCCATCGATCTCTCCTCCCCTACCTCTTCTTTCTTAACCACACCATCTCTCCTCTCCTCTCCTCTCTCTCTCTCTCTATCCTACTCTCTTTCCTCACTCCATCCATCACTCAATTACACACTCTCTCTCTCTCTCTCTCTCTATCCTACTCTCTTTCCTCACTCCATCCATCACTCAATTACACTCTCTCTCTCTCTCTCTATGTCTCTCTCTCTCTGTGTCTCTCTGTCTGTCTGTCTGTCTGTCTGTCTGTCTGTATCTCTGTATCTCTGTATCTGTCTCTCTCTCTCTCTCTCTCTCTGTCTCTCTCTGTGTGTGTGCAGGCTTCTTACGCTCACCGTTAATACGAGAATGAAAAAGTGCAGAAGCTCTCCTGGCTGCAGAGATTTGATCCAAATTAATTAAAGTAGATTTGTATTTAATCAGGAAAAGCCCATTAAGACCCAGAGTCTCTTTTTCAAGGGAGACCTGATCACTGGACTGATATATCTTCTCTCCTGAAATGCCCATGCCATTTCTAGACAATAATGTCAACAGGATTCATACTGTAGCAAACTATTTGTCCTGTGTAAGCCTATGGTACTGTAGCCTAGGCTTGTGCGCGTGTGTGTGTGTGTGTGTGTGTGTGTGTGTGTGTGTGTGCCCCTGAGACTTATGTTAGATGCCTTGGGAGCGGGCCTAGGGAGACTTTCCCTGGAGAAATCTGTTGTTAATGTCCCCATTGATTTACATGCATTTCTACTGACCAGACTGGGGCTCAACGTTCGTAAATTATATTGAGTCTCAAACCCTGCATCAGAAAAAAAACTGATGCATCTGGTTTTCAGAGGAAATAGAAAGAGAGCCTGTGACGTGACTTCCTCTTTTGGACGTTAACAAGACGACACTCCATCTTAACTCCTCCTCTACATTTACTGGATTGGTTCAACAGTGCAGAAGAGAACCTCCCCCGACAGTTTTTTTTTTTCTCGCAGGACCAGAAAGAAAGATTCGCCACTAAGGCATTTATTTTACGCCTGCCAAGTTAGGTTAGGTTGAGTTATATAGGCCTCTACAGTAGCCTATGACACTGATGGAACAACATTCCTCAACTGGATGTTGGAAAGACATCTAACAAGCAAACGGAAAAAGCACATTGTTAAGTACAGTAGTATTGATGGTTCTTCTCATCTGAGGAAAGCTTTGATACGTAAAGTAGCCTACGTCGTATCGATTCAAGCAATGGGTCAACCGCAACCGTCCTCGTTGTTGAACGCATCCCTGATTTATCTCAGTCTGGTCATTAGGCAACGTTTGTTAATGTAATCATGGTAGATCACACCTCCCATCAGCCCGCTCCACATCCATGACAATGTAACACATTTAATGAGCAAATTATTATCTTTCGATAAGGCCTCTATTAAAAATCAATGTAGATAATACAAGGCGAGACAAGGCCGTGGTTAATTTATTGTTCTTATCGTTATTGTGAAGATGTGGATGGATCAGCATCCACTTAGCTCTCAGGTGGTGTTACTGCTTATTCCCACACACACTGGAGGTGCCGGGGACGGAGAATGCAGCCATTTAATATGCTGGACACTGCATGCGACAAATATAGCATGATCCGACCTAGAAAATGTCAAGCTTTACACCCATTTTAAGAATGCATTTAAGTACAAGTAAGCATTTTTAAACACATTTCTAGGCCCAATTTTTAAGTATTCAACTGTATAACTTTTGGAAGATGATTTTTTGAGAATTGATGGAATAATGTTGTGTTGATTCTGGCCTTGTGAACAGTAGAGTAGGAATTTTGTTTGATAATAAAGGATTGAATTACCTTTTTTTGTTTTCTTTTGTAGTTTTGAAGTAATAAAAGTTATCCACGAAAAATTATTGGATATGGTGGGTAAAGTACAGTAAGTACACTATTCTTCCATCTGGAAACGTTTCAATATATACATACATATACATATATATACATATATACATATATACAGTGTTTCACTGATTCATTTGACTGACAGGACTTTTTTTTGTCTTCTGCAGAGTACCCATCATGTTGGTGGGGAATAAGAAAGATCTACACATGGAACGGTATGACACACACACACACACACACATATACACACACAGCTAGTCTTCCCAGAGGAACCAGACATGTCTTTACGTCTTCTGAAATTAGATTTAATGTTCTAACTGTCTGTCGTTATGTTTGTATGATTCCGTGGAGACCTGTTCACAGGACCGAATGGAGAGAAAGTATATTGCTTCAGCAGAGGGTGGAGGGCTGGAATAAACCTTTACGACTTGATCTCCTCTAGTTTTATGGGCCTGTCATATAAGGCTCCACATCTTACATCTTTTTTTTTGCAGGGAGGGAGAAATCGCAACAAGCTCTGTCTCACTGCAGAATTAGACGTTCATCCACATTCTCCAAATGTCACATTTTTGTTTCTCCTGCTGCTCTGTATCGTTCCATTTCTCCAAACGTCAAATCTAGAAGTTAAGGGTGAAGTTTAGGCTGAATGGTTAAGGTAAGGTTTAAGGTTTGGGATAGGGTTCATTTTTAAAATTAAAAACCAGTATCCACGACTGGGATCGAACACGCAACTTTCTGATCCAGAGTAATGGGATTACACTTATCCACAACCCTCGTCCACAACGCCCTAGCAAAACCCGGCCTACCTGCCCCTAGTGGCCGGTTTTGAAGGCATTTCCCGACGTCCTCAGGACATGGATAGATGTCAAATTTTGCCGTCAATCTTGAACAATCTCCCTGGAAATCCATCTCCCACTCAAAATGCCATTCCCTGGCTGTCTTTACTCCACTACACTAGATACTGGCCTGTTGGGACCTTGACACTAGCTGGGAAACAGTGGTCCAGTCTGATCTCAGCTGTCTTTGCCTCAGGCTCTGTTTTGGAGAAGGCAGGGTCGAGTCAGTCTGCTGCGTGCCTGGGTCAGTCAGTTAGTTAGTTAGGCCTAATTCCTAACTTGAGAATGTAGCAAGTATGGGAGGAAAGTGGAGTGGTGGTGGTTATAGGAAGACAGTGGTAGTGGTGGTGGTTATAGAAAGACAGTGGAATAGTAGGAGTGATTATAGGAAGACAGTGGAATAGTAGTAGTGGTTATAGGAAGACAGTGGAATAGTAGGAGTGGTTATAGGAAAACAGTGGAATAGTAGTAGTGGTTATAGGAAGACAGTGGAATAGTAGGAGTGGTTATAGGAAAACAGTGGAATAGTAGTGGTTATAGGAAGACAGTGGAATAGTAGGAGTGGTTATAGGAAGACAGTGGAATAGTAGTAGTGGTTATAGGAAGACAGTGGAATAGTAGGAGTGGTTATAGGAAAACAGTGGAATAGTAGTAGTGGTTATAGGAAGACAGTGGAATAGTAGTAGTGGTTATAGGAAAACAGTGGAATAGTAGTAGTGGTTATAGGAAGACAGTGGAATAGTAGTAGTGGTTATAGGAAGACAGTGGAATAGTAGGAGTGGTTATAGGAAAACAGTGGAATAGTAGGAGTGGTTATAGGAAGACAGTGGAATAGTAGTAGTGGTTATAGGAAGACAGTGGAATAGTAGTAGTAGTAGTAGCAGTAGTAGTAGTGGTTATAGGAAGAAAGTGGAATAGTAGTAGTGGTTATAGGAAGGCAGTGGAATAGTAGTAGTGGTGGTTATAAGAAGACAGTGGAATATTAGTAGTGTTTATAGGAAGACAGTGGAATAGTGGTGGTTATAAGAAGACAGTGGAATAGTAGTAGTGTTTATAGGAAGACAGTGGAATAGTAGTAGTAGTGGTTATAAGAAGACAGTGGAATAGTAGTAGTGTTTATAGGAAGACAGTGGAATAGTAGTAGTGGTTATAGGAAGACAGTGGAATAGTAGTAGTGGTTATAGGAAGACAGTGGAATAGTAGTAGTGGTTATAGGAAGACAGTGGAATAGTAGTAGTAGTAGTAGTAGTGGTTATAGGAAGACAGTGGAATAGTAGTAGTGGTTATAGGAAGACAGTGGAATAGTAGTAGTAGTAGTGGTTATAGGAAGACAGTGGAATAGTAGTAGTGTTTATAGGAAGACATTGGAATAGTAGTAGTGGTTATAGGAAGACAGTGGAATAGTAGTAGTAGTAGTAGTTGTTATAGGAAGACAGTGGAATAGTAGTAGTGGTTATAGGAAGACCGTGGAATAGTAGTAGTGGTTATAGGAAGACAGTGGAATAGTAGTAGTAGCAGTAGTAGTAGTGGTTATAGGAAGACAGTGGAATAGTAGTAGTGGTTATAGGAAGACAGTGGAATAGTAGTAGTAGTGGTTATAGGAAGACAGTGGAATAGTAGTAGTGGTTATAGGAAGACAGTGGAATAGTAGTAGTAGCAGTAGTAGTAGTGGTTATAGGAAGACAGTGGAATAGTAGTAGTGGTTATAGGAAGACAGTGGAATAGTAGTAGTAGTGGTTATAGGAAGACAGTGGAATAGTAGGAGTGGTTATAGGAAGACAGTGGAATAGTAGTAGTGGTTATAGGAAGACAGTGGAATAGTAGGAGTGGTTATAGGAAGACAGTGGAATAGTAGGAGTGGTTATAGGAAGACAGTGGAATAGTAGTAGTAGTGGTTATAGGAAGACAGTGGAATAGTAGGAGTGGTTATAGGAAGACAGTGGAATAGTAGTAGTGGTTATAGGAAGACAGTGGAATAGTAGGAGTGGTTATAGGAAGACAGTGGAATAGTAGGAGTGGTTATAGGAAGACAGTGGAATAGTAGTAGTAGTGGTTATAGGAAGACAGTGGAATAGTAGTAGTAGTGGTTATAGGAAGACAGTGGAATAGTAGTAGTGGTTATAGGAAGACAGTGGAATAGTAGTAGTGGTTATAGGAAGACAGTGGAATAGTAGGAGTGGTTATAGGAAGACAGTGGAATAGTAGTAGTGGTTATAGGAAGACAGTGGAATAGTAGTAGTGGTGTTTATAGGATAGATTATTTTTTTCTCTCCCAGTGAAGGATGAGAGTAGTGAACAGCTGGTGGAAGGAGGACTAACAACTAGCGAGGGAAGACCGGATATGATGTGATCGACTGCTGTCATTTACCAGGCCTGTATAGTATAGTATACACTCAGCCCTTCCTCTTTCCTATTCTCTCTGTCTCTGTCTCTGTCTCTGTCTCTGTCTCTCTCTCTCTCTCTCTCTCTCTCTCTCTCTCTCTCTCTCTCTCTCTCTCTCTCTCTCTCTCTCTCTCTCTCTCTCTCTCTCTCTCTCTCTCTCTCTCTCCCAGAATAAACAGGAAATGGGGCACAGCCACCTCAAAGCGGGAAGTGTTGTCTGCTAATCTGACATCCCTTCCTCCTACACACACACACACACACTGTGGCCCCATTGAGATGATGTGCACACTAAGCAGCATTGAAGTGATTCATATTCTTCTCAGTGTGGAGTGAGTGAGGTGGTGAACTGTCCATTGAACAGACACACAACACTCATACAAACAACCCCCCCCCTTTGCCTCACAACCCCCCAACACACACACACAGACACAGACACACACACACCCCACACCCCACCCAGACACAGACACACAGACACACACACACCCACACACACAGACACACAGGAGCCTAGCAGACCTTGTTAGTCCACTAAAGTAATCCACTTGATTCTTCCAAGATGGCGAAGTAGTGCAGTCCTGTTTCTGTCGTGTGTCTGTCGTGTGTCTGTAAATAGCCTGTAAATACCCTGTTTTTTTGTATTTTTCGTACATTTTTCCCTATCAGACTTTTCATCCTTCTACAAAATATACTTTCCTGCAACCCGCCTCACTCAATGTGAAACGGATTCTATTATTGACTTACCTTTTATCTAGAATCTAGAATCTCCAGTTGAAACTAGCTAGCCAGCTAACTAGCTACTTGCTATTAGCCACAGCTAGCGGTGTTTCATCCAGATCATTGGATTTTTTCCGCGGGATTAATTTTAATCACTGGACATTGATCACCGGATATTCGGCCAGTCTGCACAGCGCGTTATCGACCCAGAACATATCAGTTTTTCCGCCGGAATCACTGATTCACTGGACCTTTAACTCCGGATTCATCGCTACCAGCTGGCTACAACAAAACGGAGGCTGTGGTCTGGCTAATCATCCCGAGCTAGGCCCATCTCCCGGCTATCTACCTCTCTATCAACCGGACGGGACCACCTAGTGTTGACACGGAGCCCCGCCGATCCTACACGACTGGTCTGCCGACGAAATCGTCTGATGTGGTTACGACGTTAACCACGAAGATTCCATCCATCTGCTAGCCCTGGCCCGTTAGCACACGTTATCCGTGGCCTCTTTACTCACTAAACTGAACTAGCTACTGAACTAGCTACTTGCTATTAGCCACAGCTAGCGGTGTTTCACCCAGAATATTGGATTTTTTTCTGCGGGATTAATTTTTAATCACTGGACATTGATCACCGGATATTCGGCCAGTCTGCACAGCGCGTTATCGACCCAGAACATATCAGTTTTTCCGCCGGAATCACTGAATCACTGGACCTTTAACTCCGGATTCATCGCTACCAGCTGGCTACAACAAAACGGACGTAGCACACGCTAGCCGTGGCCTCTTACTCACTAGCGCTTCACCACCGGACCTTATGATAACTCAGCTATACAGCTGATATCTGCTGGACTGTTCCTTTTTACGGTACTACATCCTGTTTATGTTTAGCCTCAGCCCAAACATGGTTAGTTTATTGTTGTTTCGGTTATTTCTAATTGTACTATATCACTGTAGACCCCCCAGCCTAGCTAAACCTGCCTTAGTTAGCTCCTTTGTCCCTCCCCCCATACACTCAGAGACCGACTCAATTGATGCCTCTAGAGATACTATCTCTTTCATTGTTACCCAACGCTTAGGTTTACCTCCACTTTACTCATATCCTTCCATATCCTTGTCTGTACATAATGCCCTGAATCTTTTCTATAACACCCGGAAATCTGCCCCCTTTATTCTATGTACCCAACGCACTAGAAGACCAGTTCTTAAAGCCTTTAGCCGTATCCTTATTCTAGTCCTCCTCTGTTCCTCTGGTGATGTAGAGGCTAACCCAGGCCCTGTAGCCCCCAGTATCACTCCTACTCCCCCAGGAGCTATCATTTGATGACTTCTGTAATCGCAAAGTCTTGGTTTCTTGCACATAAATATCAGAAGTCTACTTCCTAAGTTTGAGTTATTCACTGCGTTAGCACACTCTGCCAACCCTGATGTTCTAGCAGTGTCTGAATCCTGGCTCAGGAAGGCCACCAAAAATTCGGAAATTTCCATCCCCAACTATAACATTTTCCGTCTAGATAGAACTGCCAAAGGGGGTGGAGTTGCAATCTACTGTAGAGATAGCCTGCAGAGCTCTATCATACTATCCAGGTCTGTGCCCAAACAGTTTGAGCTTCTACTTCTAAAAATCCACCTTTCCAGAAATAAGTCTCTCACTGTTGCCGCTTGCTACAGACCCCCCTCAGCCCCCAGCTGTGCCCTGGACACCATATGTGAATTGATTGCCCCCCATTTATCCTCTGAGTTTGTACTGCTTGGTGACCTAAATTGGGATATGCTTAATACCCCAGCCATCCTACAATCAAAGCTAGATGCCCTCAACCTCACGCAAATTATCAACGAACCTACCAGGTACAACCCTAAATCCTTAAACATGAGTACCCTCATAGATATCATCCTGACTAACATACCCTCTAAATACAGGATCTCAGCGATCACTGCCTTATTGCCTGCGTCCGTAACGGGTCCGCGGTCAAACGACCACCCCTCATCACTGTCAAACGCTCCCTAAAACACTTTAGCGAGGAGGCCTTCCTAATTGACCTGGCCCAGGTATCCTGGATGGATATAGATCTCATTCCGTCAGTAGAGGATGCCTGGTTGTTCCTTAAAAGTAATTTCCTCTCAATCTTAAATAAACATGCCCCATTCAAAAAATACAGAACTAAGAACCGATATAGCCCCTGGTTCTCCTCAGACTTGACTGCCCTTGACCAGCACAAAAACATCCTGTGGCGTACAGCATTAGCATCAAATAGCCCCCGCAATATGCAACTTTTCAGGGAAGTTAGGAACCAATATACACAAGCAGTCAGGAAAGCAAAGGCTAACTTTTTCAAACAGAAATTTGCATCCTGTAGCACTAACTCCAAAAAGTTTTGGGACACTGTAAAGTCCATGGAGAATAAGAGCACTTCCTCCCAGCTGCCCACTGCACTGAGGCTAGGAAACACTATCACCACCGATAAATCTACAATAATCGAGAATTTCAACAAGCATTTTGCTACAGCTGGCCATGCTTTCCATCTGGCTACCACTAACCCGGCCACCAACTCTGCACCCTCTGCTGCAACTTGCCCATGCCCCCCCGCTTCTCCTTCACACAAATTCAGACAGCTGATGTTTTGAAAGCGCTGCAAAATCTGGACCCCTACAAATCAGCTGGGCTAGACAATCTGGACCCTTTCTTTCTAAAACTAGCCGCCGAAATTGTCGCAACCCCTATTACTAGTCTGTTCAACCTCTCTTTCATAACGTCTGAGATCCCCAGAGATTGGAAAGCTGCCGCGGTCATCCCCCTCTTCAAAGGGGGTGACACTCTAGATCCAAACTGCTACAGACCTATATCCATCCTGCCCTTCGAAAGTATTCGAAAGCCAAGTTAACAAACAGATCATCGACCATTTCGAATACCACCGTACCTTCTCCGCTATGCAATCCGGTTTCCGAGCTGGTCACGGGTGCACTTCAGCCACGCTCAAGGTCCTAAACGATATTATAACCACGATTGATAATAGACAGTACTGTGCAGCCGTCTTCATCGACCTGGCCAAGGCGTTCGACTCTGTCAACCACCGCATTCTTATTGGCAGACTAAATAGCCTTGGTTTCTCAAATGACTGCCTCGCCTGGTTCACCAACTACTTCTCAGATAGAGTTCAGTGTGTCAAATCGGAGGGCCTGTTGTCTGGACCTATGGCAGTCTCTATGGGGGTGCCACAGGGTTCCAATTCTTGGGCCGACACTTTTCTCCGTGTATATCAATGATGTCGCTCTTGCTGCTGGTGACTCTCAGATCCACCTCTACGCAGACGACACCATTTTGTATACATCTGGCCCTTCATTGGACACTGTGTTAACAAACCTCCAAACGAGCTTCAATGCCATACAACAATCCTTCAGTAGCCTTCAACTGCTCTTAAACACTAGTAAAACTAAATGCATGCTTTTCAATCGAACGCTGCTAGCACCCGCCCACCCGACTAGAATCACCACTCTCGACGGGTCTGACCTAGAGTATGTGGACAACTACAAATATCTAGGTGTCTGGTTAGACTGTAAACTCAACTTCCAGACTCACATAAAGAATCTCCAATCCAAAGTTAAATCTAGAATCGGCTTCCTATTTCGCAACAAAGCCTCCTTCACTCATGCTGCCAAACATGCCCTCGTAAAACGGACTATCCTACCGATCCTTGACTTCGGCGATGTCATTTACAAAATAGCCTCCAACACTCTACTCAGCAAATTGGATGTAGTCTATCACAGTGCCATCCGTTTTGTCTCCAAAGCCCCATACACTACCCACCACTGTGACCTGTACGCTCTTGTTGGCTGGTCCTCACTACATGTTCGTCGTCAAACCCACTGGCTCCAGGCCATCTATAAATCACTGCTAGGCAAATCCCCGCCTTATCTTAGCTCATTGGTCACCATAGCAGCACCCACCCGTAGTCTGCGCTCCAGCAGGTATATCTCACTGGTCATTCCCAAAGCCAACACCTCCTTTGGCCGCCATTCCTTCCAGTTCTCTGCTGCCAATGACTGGAACGAATTGCAAAAATCTCTGAAGCTGGAGACTCTTATCTCCCTCAATAACTTTAAGCATCAGTTGTCAGAGCACCTTACCGATCACTGCACCTGTACACAGCCCATCTGAAATTTAGCCCACCCAACTACCTCATCCCTATATTGTTATTTATTTTGCTCTTTTGCACCCCAGTATCTCTATTTGCACATCATCTCTTGCACATCTAGCATTCCAGTGTTAATACTATTGTAATTATTCTGCACTATAGCCTATTTATTGCCTTACCTCCATAACTTGCTACATTTGCACACACTGTATATATATTTTCTGTTGTATTTCTGACTTTATGTTTTTTTTACCCCATATGTAACTCTGTGTTGTTTTTATTGCACTACTTTGCTTTATCTTGGCCAGGTTGCAGTTGTAAATGAGAACCTGTTCTCAACTGGCTTACCTGGTTAAATAAAGGTGAAATAAAAATTTTTTTAAAAATCAAGGCATTACTGATCACTTCCCCATCTCTCTCACTTTTTTATCTCTCGCTCTCTTTCTGTTTCTCTTCCGGTCTCTCTCTCTGTCTGTGTCTCTCCCTCCCTCCCTCTATAGTACAGCATACCTCGCAACCTATTTTCCCACTCTAAAATTGGACAATGCAGTAGACTAGAGTTGTACAGTATATTGCCATTCATATCCAAACTGCAGGCCCCTACTAGTAGAGAGTTTGTTGAGTGTGTGTGTTGACAGATCTCAGTAGACGGGAAAGGCTTTTCGCGTGGCGAAGTGAGGAACCGGCTGAACCTCCGTATGAATCAATAACTCCAGGCTATTAAATCACAGGAGTGGATGGAAGATGCTGTAGGACAGCTACACCACTCAGCAGATGCACCACTAGGCTATATAGCTTTTGGCTCGGCTGAAGAAGACTAATGCCATGCATGCAGTTAGGATCAGGGGAGAAAAGGGGACGCTGTCTTTTCAGTGTGTCGGCGGGGTGTAGAAATAACCTGGTCCCAGATCTGTTTGGGCTGCGACCATAGGAGTTGGCTATATAGCACAAACAGATCTGGGACCAATTGAAAGGAGGAGAGATAGTGTAGTGAGCCTACTCTGTGGTTTATAGGGCCCGATTCAGACTTAGGAAATTAGACCTTTCTTACTCACGCCTTTCCTAAGCGCTTCTCACTAGTTGGTGTTTAGACTTGCCTTATGAAGGTGTGTAACGGGCTTTGCAGGCGTGGTTCCCTTGCGCCCTGAACACATTTAATTAAAACACTGAAAATCCTCGTGGAGTTTTCATTCAATAGGGTTTTCAGTACATTTATCTAAAGCCATCCCTTTAAATATGGTTTACCTTCTTTTTTAATTCAAATTTTCTCGACAGGCTCACTAGAATATCTGTAGAGAACGGTTCAGGATATAGGGATCAATTAAAGAAAGCAATCTAAATATATGCATATTTGTCTCCGTTTCAGCACCAACTGGTAGATTTAAATATACTCTTGTAGATTATTTAGGCAAACTTGAGGGTTAGGAAAGTGTTAACACTTTGCTTGACACCCAGCGTCATAATACGTTATGACACGGTCATAACCATGTCATAATATGTCATAACAGCTGACATAACTTGTCATAACCTGTTATAATATGGTCATAACACTGTCATGACACATATTTAGAACTGTTGTGACATACAGTTTGGACACACCTACTCATTCAAAAAATTTTTTTACTATTTTTTACATTGTAGAATAATAGTGAAGACATCAAAACTATGAAATAACACATATGGAATCATGTAATAACCCAAAAAGTGTTAAACAAATCATTCTTCAAATAGCCACCCTTTGCCTTGATGGCAGCTTTGCACACTCTTGGCATTCTCTCAACCAGCTTCACCTGGAATGCTTTTCCGACAGTCTTGAAGGAGTTCCCACGTATGCTGAGCACTTGTTGGCTGCATTTCCTTCACTCTGCTGTCCGACTCATCCCAAACCATCTCAATTGGGTTGAGGTCGGGGGATTGTGGAGGCCAGGTCATCTGATGCAGCACTCCATCACTCTCCTTCTTGGTAAAATAGCCCTTACACAGCCTGGAGGTGTGTTGGGTCATTGTCCTGTTGAAAAACAAATTATAGTCCCACTAAGCCCAAACCAGATGGGATGGCGTATCGCTGCAGAATGCTGTGGTAGCCATGCTGGTTAAGTGTGCCTTGAATTCTAAATAAATCACTGACAGTGTCACCAGCAAAGCACCCCCACACCATAACACCTCCTCCTCCATGCTTTACGGTGGGAACTACACATGTGGAGATCATCCGTTCACCCACACCACGTCTCACAAAGACACGGCGGTTTGAACCAAAAATCTCAAATTTGGACTCCAGACCAAAGGACAAATTTCCACTGGTCTAATGTCATTGCTTGTGTTTCTTGGCCCAAGCAGGTCTCTTCTTCCTATTGGTGTCCTAGTGGTGTCTTTGCAGCAATTCGACCATGAAGGCCTGATTCACACAGTCTCCTCTGAACAGTTGATGTTGAGATGTGTCTGTTACTTGAACTCTGTGAAGCATTTATTTGGGCTGCAATTTCTGAGGCTGGTAACTCCAATGAGCTTATCCTGTGCAGCAGAGGTAACTCTGGGTCTTCCATTCCTGTGGCGGTCCTCATGAGAGCCAGTTTCATCATAGCGCTTGATGGTTTTTATGACTGCACTTGAAGAAACTTTCAAAGTTCTTGAACTTTTCCGGATTGACTAACCTTCATATCTTAAAGTAATGATGGACTGTCGTTTCTCTTTGCTTATTTGAGCTGTTCTTGCCATAATATGGACTTGGTCTTTTACCAAATAGGGCTATCTTCTGTATCCCCCCCCCCCTCCCCCACCTTGTCACAACACAACTGATTGGCTCAAACGCATTAAGAAGGAAAGACATTCCGCAAATTCACTTTTAACAAGGCACCCCTATTAATTGAAATGCATTCCAGGTGACTACCTCATGAAGCTGGTTGAGAGAATGCCAAGTGTGCAAAGCTGTCATCAAGGCAAAGGGTGACTATTTGAAGAATCTCAAATCTCAAATATATAATTTGATTAACACTTTTTTTTGGTTATTTCATAGTTTTGATGTCTTCACTATTATTCTACTTGTAACAAATAGTAAAAAATTAAGAAAAACCCTTGAATGAGTAGGTGTGTCCAAACCTTTGACTGGTACTGTATATTGTTATTTTATAGCTGGTTATGACACCTACATAAGTGTCAAAAGCCAGAAAACCTACCACACAAGGCAAGACATTCCATTTCACCATAGCCTACGTGTCAACAGTATGTTTATGTTGTATACATTTTTTTTTTTATTGACCATATTAAATTATTGTAATTACACACATATTGATGTCAGACATGCACCTACCCCAATGCTCTGTTGCTGATGACTGGGATGAATGCATTTTTGTTTTTCCTTATGGTTTAGCTGACCCTGATTTTAATTTAGGATTTTAGACATATCTGATGGAGTTGACCAAATCTCCGGACACATCTTTTAGGAATCACAGTTTTGAGAGAAATATTCTTTAAAATTCACTGATGGCTATTGCAAGAAATTACATAAGATAATTATTCAGTTAATATCCATTATTTCCAGTTTTTAGAATTTTAAACCCTTTTTTGGAGAGTTTCAAATTGGGATCCTTTGCTTCAGACAAGGGCATGTCCAGACATAGAGCTGACATGGAAATGAATAATATTGAAAGTATTTACAAAATTCCCCAAAACAAATATTTTCCCTTATAAAATTCCCCTAAATGTAAAGTTTTAACTCAAAAAAATAAAAACGTATAAAAAATAGTTTCCCTGCCTGACAAGGATTGTCCCGATTTTCAAGAATCTCAGTACTAATTTCCTGCTATTCTACACGTTGCCCAAATTTGCTAAATGTGTGCAGTTTTTTAAAGCTAAACATTTATTTCATAACTTATGACATGTTCATATGCTATCTGGGGGGCCCCCAAAGCTATTCTCATGCTTAAATTATAGGTCAGAATACGCTTAGAGAGAAAAGTACATAAAAAGGAAATGACGTTCCATTTACGCATGCTTAACTCGGGTCGGAATCCCTTCCCCCATTTACATGTACATTTTAGTCATTTAGCAGACACTCTTATCCAGAGCCACTTACAGTTAGTGAGTGCATCCATTTTCATACCATAGTGAAAACCTGGGATAATATAGGGAGAGTGACCACAGCTCAGTTTCTTCATTAGAGCCTTACTCTCCTATAATGTTCCCACTGCATTTGAACACTTTCACATGTGGTTATACTGTAGACTGTGGCGTTACAAGCAAATGGTGTTCGCTTTGATATTCTGTTCCCCTCAGTACAAATCAGGAACTGTGTGAATAGGCTGTGCTGCTGTTACAAGCTAATTGTAGTCACTGTGATGTTTTTCCCTCTCCTCAGTGTAATCAGTTGTGAAGAAGGCAAGGCACTGGCCGACTCGTGGAACGCAGCGTTCATGGAGTCCTCCGCAAAAGAGAACCAGGTGATGATGATGATGATGATGATGATGATGATGATGATTGGACATCATTCACTCCCAGACCAATCGGATAGATATATTGAGTTTGACATCTACTGTAATGGGTGCCATCTTGGCACCGAATGTTCCAAGGCAATTACAGTCTAGTTTGAATACAAACAGGAAGAGTAATGTAAAGGAAGAAACATTTGGTGCCAACATGGAGGATAGTTTGCCAAAGTGTAATATCTACAGCTTTGTTAATCATTCTCAGCTCATCAATCTTTCCATCAGTTCTCATTCCAGTGTAGGGGGAAGGGAGGACAGAGCTAGGCAGGGGAAGAGGGGAGCAGCAATGGTAGGGTAGAGATTGATCCGACCCCATTTCTGTGCTGTGAGTGGTGATTCCAGACCAGGATGTCGTTTTGATCTCGGTCCCCAGGAGGAGAGGCCTTTTCTGGGGCAGCTGAAGACAGCAGCCTGGGCTCCAGAGAGCTCCAAGGAGAGAGGGAGAGCTTCTAGTTGAATTTCTCATTCTCTGCTCTCTTTTCCACGTTGATGTACAGTACCAGTCAAAAGTTTGGACACCTACTCATTCAAGGGTTTTTCTTTATTTTTACTATTTTCTACATTGTAGAATAATAGTGAAGACATCAAATCTATGAAATAACACAAATGGAATCATGTAGTAACCAAAAAAGTGTTAAACAAATCAAAATATATTTTATATTTGAGATTCTTCAAATAGCCACCCTTTGCCTTGATGACAGCTTTGCACACTCTTGGCATTCTCTCAACCAGCTTCACCTGGAAGGCTTTTCCAACAGTCTTGAAGGAGTTCCCACATATGCTGAGCACTTGTTAGCTGCTTTTCCTTCACTCTGCCGGCCGACTCATCCCAAACCATCTCAATTGGGTTGAGGTCGGGTGATTGTGGAGGCCAGGTCATCTGATGCAGCAATCCATTACTCTCCTTCTTGGTAAAATAGCCCTTACACAGCCTGGAAGTGTGTTGGGTCATTGTCCTGTTAAAAAACAAATTATAGTCCCACTAAGCCCAAACCAGATAGGATGGCGTATCGCTGTAGAATGCTGTGGTAGCCATGCTGGTTAAGTGTGCCCTGAATTCTAAATAAATCACTGACAGTGTCACCAGCAAAGCACCCCCACACCATAACACCTCCTCCTCCATGCTTTATGGTGGGAACTACACATGCGGAGATCATCTGTTCACCCACACCGCGTCTCACAAAGACATGGCGGTTGGAACCAAAAATCTCAAATTTGGACTCATCAGACAAAAGGACACATTTCCACCGGTCTAATGTCATTGCTCGTGTTTCTTGGCCCAAGCAGGTCTCTTCTTCCTATTGGTGTCCTAGTGGTGTCTTTGCAGCAATTCGACCATGAAGGCCTGATTCACACAGTCCCTTCTGAACAGTTGATGTTGAGATGTGTCTTTTGCTTGAACTCTGTGAAGCTGCAATTTCTGAGGCTGGTAACTCTAATGAACTTATCCTGTGCAGCAGAGGTAACTCTGGGTCTTCCATTCCTATGGCAGTCCTCATGAGAGCCAGTTTCATCATAGCACTTGATGGTTTTTGCGACTGCACTTGAAGAGACTTTCAAAGTTCTTGAAATGTTCTGTATTGACTGACCTTCATGTCTTAAAGGAATGTTGGACTGTCATTTCTCTTTGCTTATTTGAGCTGTTCTTGCCATAATATGGACTTGGTCTTTTACCAAATAGGGCTATCTTCTGTATACCCCCCTACCTTGTCACAACACAACTGATTGGCTCAAACTCATTAAGAAGGAAATAAATTCCACAAATTAACTTTTAAGAAGGCACACCTGTTAATTGAAATGCATTCCAGGTGACTACCTCATGAAGCTGGTTGAGAGAATACCAAGAGTGTGCAAAGCTGTAATCAAGGCAAAGGGTGGCTATTTGAAGAATCTCAAATATAAAATATATTTTGATTTGTTGAACTCTTTTTGGGATACTACATGATTCCATATGTGTTATTTCATAGTTTTGATGTCTTCACTATTATTATACAATGTAGAAAATAGTAAAAATTAAGAAAAACCCTTGAATGTGTCCAAACCTTTGACTGGTAGTGTACATGTTACTGGATAAGCGCGCACACACACCAAACACACCTCCTCTTCCAAGAAATGTTCCTCTGCTTCTCAGGAATAGGCACTACTGCTGAAGAAGACCATAAAGGTTTTCTATTGTTGCAGATAAAATTATTATTTTGACTGATTCTTTAAGGCTGTTCATTGCCTCAGTTGCAGAATCTCTCTGTAGTCAGTATGAAAATGTATGCACTCACAAACTGTAAGTCGCTCTGGATAAGAGCGTCTGCTAAATGACTAAAATGTAAAATATAGTATTTTCAAGGTTACAGTGGTTTTGTTGTAGGCACAGTGCAAATAGTGACTCAGGGTGTCCTGCTTCAGATCAATATGTATGATGACCAAAGAAGGAACCGACTATGTTGTATTTGTCTTTGAGGTTATTTAAATGTTATGGCCTGAATGCATAATTCAACACAATTGTTGTTATTTTCCCATTTTACGACAGGAGGCATGTTAGATCCATTGATGCTGCTGTGTGTTGATGATATCAAAATAATGTTTGTATCAAATATTCCTCTGTCGTCCAGTCTAATGTTTCAGCCTTTTTTCTTTCCCACAATTCATCTGTCAATGTTTGGTTTTCTGTAGATTGTAACATTTGCTGTTGTGAACTGAACACAACTTAACATTTCACCATCACCATTTTCCTACCTACTAAGCACAGAGCAGAGAAAACATCTGTCTGCACAGCCCTGTTGTCTTGATATTGACTTCCTGTTTCCTGTATGAGTCAGACGGCGGTGGAGGTGTTCAAGAGGACCATCCTGGAAGCGGAGAAGATGGAGGGGGGAGCCCCCCAGGGCAGGACATCCTGCTCCCTGATGTAACCATCCGCCCCCTGGTCCCTCGCACCCCGTCCCCAACCACAGCACTGGACACTGGGAAATCCCTCTACTTGAAGTGGCTAACTGCCTGTTCTCCTCGAGAAACCTCTTATTTTCTTTTTTTGGAAGGACAGAGGAAGAACTCGACGTTAAGAGTAATTATCCATCCCAGCTTAGAGTACACTCATCTCACTCACCCCCCCCCCTTACTTCTCCTTATTTAAAGCCTGTAATCTCATTTCTACCTGGCCTCCCTGCCCCTGCCTTCCCCTTGAAAAGTTTGTATAACAATGTATTTCTTTAAAAGTTATTATTATGGCCACTACAGTTAGCCAGCATTCATTCGCTAGTGTAGTGAATGTTGATTCCGTTTTTTTTTATTGTAATCATTAAATCTGCATATTGTTTCACTACAGTTTGATTTTCTGTCTGGTTGTTTCTCAAAATGTGATTGTTTTTGTTTTAGACAAACTATCAGAATACACATAAGAATTATATGTTTTGATAATACAGTATGTGATATGATATAGGAATGATATAATGTATCTTTGCCCTAACCTGTCTTGGGATAAGGGATTCAGTATTCTACTACCTCTTGGATCCTCTACCTCAGAACCTGTCAAAAGGCTGAGGTTGCCACCCAGTCAGGGAAACGGAACGTGTCATCACACCGCTCCTCACATTCACTCATGCCAGCTCTCAGAGGGGGGCCGTGATAATTAACGTTACCAAGGAGAAATGGAAACCTGGTGGGTTGGAATAATATGTGCCCCCATGAGAGATCTAATCCTCATTATATTCCTCTCTATAATCCAGTTGTAGAGTAGAGATAGTTACTGTCATGTAGAACCAATTATAGTACGGACTTCTAGCCAGTCTTTCCTCCATAGAATACATGCATTACATTTGCCTAATGATGAATTTCATCATCCAGAAACAACCCCTAGCCCCCTACCCTCTAGGCACTTGTGTAGATCTGAAAGGAAGGGATCTGGATCTATACTGAACAAAATTATAAACGCAACATGCAACAATTTCAACGATTTTACTGAGTTACAGTTCATATAAGGAAATCAGTCAATTTAAATAAATTCATTAGGCCCTAACTTATGGATTTCTCATGACTGGGCAGGGGCGCAGCCATGGGTGGGCCTGGCTCCACCCACTGGGGAGCCAGGCCCAGCCAATCAGAATGAGTTTTTCCCCACAAAAGGGCTTTATTACAGACAGAAATTCTCCTCAGTTTAATCAGCTGTCCGGGTGGCTGGATCCCACAGGTGAAGAAGCAGGATGCGCAGGTCCTGGGCTGGTGTGGTTATCTGTGGTCTGCGGTTGTGAGGCCGGTTGGACGTACTGCCAAATTCTCTAAAACGACGTTGGAGGCGGCTTATGGTAGAGAAATTAACATTAAATTATCTGCCAACAGCTCTGGTGGACATTCCTGCAGTCAGCATGCTAATTGCACTCTCCCTCAAAACATGAGACATCTGTGGCATTGTCTTGTGTGACAAAACTGCTAATTTTAGTGGCCTTTTATTATTCGCAGCATAAGGTGCACCTGTGTAATGATCATGCTGTTTACTCAACTTCTTGATATGCCACACCTGTCACGTTCGTTGAGTACAGGATTGGACCAAGTTGCAGCGTGGAATGCATACATGTTTATTTACTAAGTTAACACACAACAAAAGCAACGTAACATGAAGCTCACAATGGCTACACACAAAACAAGAGTCAAGATCCCACATCATAGGTAGGCAACATGGCTGCCTAAGTATGATCCCCAATCAGAGACAACGATCGACAGCTGCCTCTGATTGGGAACCACACCCGGCAAACATAGAAATTCACACCCTGACCAAACCAACGAGAAACAACAGGCATTTAAAGGTCAGGGTGTGACAACACCTGTCAGGTGGATGGATTATCTTGGCAAAGGAGAAATGCTCACTAACAGGGATGTAAACACATTTGTGCACACAATTTGAGAGAAATAAGCTTTTTGTGTGTATGGAACATTTCTGTGATCTTTTATTTCAGCTCATGAAACATGGGACCAACACTTTACATGTAGCATTTATATTTTGGTTCAGTATAATATGGCAAAAAATCCTAGCCTATTAGAGGGCATGGAGAAGATTCTACCAGATTGGTTATACCTATCCAATTCTCCTGGGGCTGCATCTCAATAGTCTAATGTGGCTTCCTCCCGGGGCTGCATCTCAATAGTCTAATGTGGCTTCCTCCCGGGGCTGCATCTCTAGTCTAATGTGGCGTCCTCCTGGGGCTGCATCTCAATAGTCTAATGTGGCTTCCTCCCGGGGCTGCATCTCAATAGTCTAATGTGGCTTCCTCCCGGGGCTGAGTCTCTATAGTCTAAAGCGGTTATCTCCTCCCCGTCTCCTCTCCTTCATCTGCACTGATCTTAAAACTACAGGATAGGTCAAAGCAGTATGGCGGATGCCTTCTGTGATTTTGTTTCCCCTGTCCAGCTTTTTCACGTCAGTGCAGAAGAAAGGAGACAGCAGATGCAAATGAGCTGTTAGCTAAATCTGGTGCAACACATCATTTCTCAGTATACTGAGACTTACACTACTAGTCAAAAGTTTGAACACACCTACTCATTCAAGGGATTTTCTTTGTTTTTTAACATTGTAGAATAATAGTGAAGACATCAAAACTATGAAATAACACATATGGAATCATGTAGTAACCAAAAAAAGTGTTAAACAAATCAAAATATATTTTAGATTCTTCAAAGTAGCCACCCTTTGCCTTGATGACAGCGTTGCACACTCTTGGCATTCTCTCAACCAGCTTAATGAGGAATGCTTTTCCAACAGTCTTGAAGGAGTTCCCACATATGCTGAGCACTTGTTGGCTGCTTTTCCTTCACTCTGTGGTCCAACTCATCCCAAACCATCTCAATTGGGTTGAGGTCGGGTGATTGTGGAGGCCAGGTCATCTGATGCAGCACTCCATCACTCTCCTTGGTCAAATAGCCCTTACACAGCCTGGAGGTGTGTTTTGGGTCATTGTCCTGTTGAAAACCAAATGATAGTTCCACTAAGCGCAAACCAGATGGGATGGCGTATCGCTGCAGAACGCTGTGGTAGCCATGCTGGTTAAGTGTGCCTTGAATTCTAAATAAATCACTGACAGTGTCACCAGCAAAGCACCCCAACACCACCTCCTGCATGCTTCATGGTGGGAACCACACATGCGGAGATGTCAGATTTGGACTCATCAGACCAAAGGACAGATTTCCACCTGTCTAATGTCAATTGCTCGTGTTTCTTGGCCCAAACAAGTCTTCTTATTGGTGTCCTTTAGTAGTGGTTTCTTTGCAGCAATTCGACCATGAAGGCCTGATTCACACAGTCTACTCTGAACAGTTGATGTTGAGATGTGTCTGTTACTTGAACTCTGTTAAGCATTTATTTGGGCTGCAATTTCTGAGGCTGGTAACTCTAATGAACTTATCCTCTGCAGCAGGGGTAACTTTGGGTCTTCCTTTCCTGTGGCGGTCCTCATGAGAGCCAATTTTATCATAGTGCTTGATGATTTTTGCGACTGCACTTGAAGAAACTTTCAAAGTTCTTGAAATGTTCCGTTTTGACTGACCTTCATGTCTTAAAGTAATGATGGACTGTCATTTAAGCTGTTCTTGCCATAATATGGCTGTATACCACCCCTACCTTGTCACAACACAACTGATTGGATGAAACGCATTAAGGAGGAAAGAAATTGCACAAATTAACTTTTAAGAAGGCACACCTGTTAATTGAAATGCATTCCAGGTGTCTACCCCATGAAGCTGGTTGAGAGAATGCCAAGAGTGTGCAACGCTGTCATCAAGGCAAAGGGTGACTACTTTGAAGAATCTCAAATATAATTTGATTTGTTTAACACTTTTTTGGTTACTACGTGATTCCATGTGTGTTATTTCGTCGTTTTTCTGTCTTCACTATTATAAAAAAAAATAAGAAAAACCCTTGAATGAGTAGGTGTGTCCAAACTTTTGACTGGTACTGTATGTTTATGTTGAACATTGTCCCCTGTTCAAATAAATGTGATGACAATGAGTGGTAGCCACTTATAGAGATGTGCCCTTGGTTTCCATGGCATCTATTAATGACAACTAAAGAGGGAAAGGGGATACCTAGTCAATGTGAATGAGACCGACATTACAGGCCTGCTACCCAGGCTATGATTGAGAGGGGCTAAATTATATAAAAATAGGGTGATCTACACTGCTCAAAAAAATAAAGGGATCACTAAAATAACACATTCTAGATCTGAATGAATGAAATAATCTTATTAAATACTTTTTTCTTTACATAGTTGAATGTGCTGACAACAAAATCACACAGTCTTCAAGTCTGTCACATGTGCTCAGTGTATCAATGGAAATCAAACTTATCAACCCATGGAGGGCTGGATTTGGAGTCACCCTCAAAATTAAAGTGGAAAACCACACTACAAGCTGATCCAACTTTGATGTAATGTCCTTAAAACAAGTCAAAATGAGGCTCAGTAGTGTGTGTGGCCTCCACGTGCCTGTATGACCTCCCTACAACGCCTGGGCATGCTCCTGATGAGGTGGCAGATGGTCTCCTGAGGGATCTCCTCCCAGACCTGGACTAAAGCATCCGCCACCTCCTGGACAGTCTGTGGTGCAACGTGGCGTTGGTGGATGGAGCGAGACATGATGTCCCAGATGTGCTCAATTGGATTCACGTCTGGGGAACGGGCGGGCCAGTCCATAGCATCAATGCCTTCCTCTTGCAGGAACTGCTGACACACTCCAGCCACATGAGGTCTAGCATTGTCTTGCATTAGGAGGAACCCAAGGCCAACCGCACCAGCATATGGTCTCACAAGGGGTCTGAGGATCTCATCTCGGTACCTAATGGCAGTCAGGCTACCTCTGGCGAGCACATGGAGGGCTGTGCGGCCCCCCAAAGAAATGCCACCCCACACCATGACTGACCCACCGCCAAACCGGTCATGCTGGAGGATGTTGCAGGCAGCAGAACGTTCTCCACGGCGTCTCCAGACTCTGTTACATGTGCTCAGTGTGAACCTGCTTTCATCTGTGAAGAGCACAGGGCGCCAGTGGCGAATTTGCCAATCTTGGTGTTCTCTGGCAAATGCCAAACGTCCTGCACGGTGTTGGGCTGTAAGCACAACCCCCACCTGTGGACGTCGGGCCCTCATACCACCCTCATGGAGTCTGTTTCATGGGGGGTTGTAGACTCCGGCTCATGCTACCACTAGAGTGAAAGCACCGCCAGCATTCAAAAGTGACCAAAATATCAGCCAGGAAGCATAGGAACTGAGAAGTGGTCTGTGGTCACCACCTGCAAAACTAGTCCTTTATTGGGGGTGTCTTACTAATTGCCTATAATTTCCATCTGTTGTCTATTCCATTTGCACAACAGCATGTGAAAGTTATTGTCAATCAGTGTTGCTTCCTAAGTGGACAGTTTGATTTCACAGAAGTGTGATTGACTTGGAGTTACATTGTGTTGTTTAAGTGTTCCCTTTATTTTTTGGAGCAGTGTATTTAACCTATTGGCCTGAGAGAGAGAAGTAGAGAGGGAGAGTCAGCATGTCCAGAGAAAGGTAGAGACACTTAAAGGGGCTTATCATCCTCTAATGGTCATGTAGGCGATCGATCAGCATTCAAGGGTAGTAATCCAATACCACAATGCACTGTTGGAAGGTCAGGAGATCCATTTACGTTCTCTCTGGTCTCTTACAGGGCTTTAAGCTCTCCAAGATATTGCAATATGCCAATGTTTTTTTTAAAAGTTGAAAAACATTATTTTATGTCATTGAAGAGTCAGTATGAATCTATATCTCTCACTTGAATGTACAGAGATAGTTCTAATATACATAAACAGTTATCACCTTTTTTATCACCAGATGTATATGCCCAATGCTTTATTGTCATAACAGCCATATAAAACAATTACAAATCCTAAAATCCATACATGATTTGAAGCGGCATTCTCTTGATAATCTATTAAAATGTCCCCCACACTTCTCATACAATGTCACTGCCAGTTGTAGTACTTCAGATCACAGAGGTCGGAGGTCATCTAAATAAGGCTGTGACACCCTGTATGTTTGAACAATGGCAGGTCATATTAGTAGTATTGTGTGGAGAGGGCAAGAGAATACTGAGCCTTTGTCGTAGCTCTGCACACGCTCTTCTCCCTGTGGGCCTATCACCTGGTTGCCACGGTAACCACCCTCCCACCACACATTCTAACACGCACGCAAACGCCGACACACACTTCTCCCTGTCTCTCTCACTGTGCGGGCATGTCAGGCCCTATTCAACATTCAACTTGAGCATAAGAGAAGCGTAGCATGTGCAAAACGGCCTGCACAAAGCCCTGGCCAAGCAAAACCCTTTGTTGTCCTCCTGTTTAGTCCCCCTGCAGCCAATGCCCAGAATCAGCAGTGCCAACAGTTGAAGGGAAAGTGCCCACCCAGCAAAAGCCCTAAATCCCCCATTGTGCACCCTTTGTGTGGCAAGCCTCGCGATACTGCCAGGTACGGGCCCGGACGTATATATTGGGGTGTCCAACTTTTTTACTGTTACACTTTACTTGTGGGCCAGGTTGGACAGTATCCAGTGGAAAATGTCGCAGTATTCTGGAAAGGTAAGCAGCACCTGAGTCTTCCTGTATACACACAGCATCAGGTAGGTTACCACTGGGACATAACTGACTGGACAGCCAGGCCAGGTCTCCCTTGAAAATGAGGTATTTGGACCTCAATGGGACTACCAGGTAAAGGTTAGAGAGAACTCCAGCCAATAAATATATAGGTTTGGGAGTGTACACATTTACAGGTAGTGTAGGTGTGATAAAATGAGTTTGTACATTTGAAGGCAATCCCTGGTGAAAATGTGAGATTTGGAGATTGTTCTAATCAGTGCCATCATTCAGTTTGTCTTGCTTGTAGAAATGTTAAATCTGTCAAGGGAGTTAAAATATATAAAATATTATATCTAAAAGAGCAAGGCCCTTGGAGCATTTTATTTATTTTATATTTGATTTAAACTATCAGTGGCAGGTATGGATAATTAGTTGGTGGCTGGCCAATAGGAATAGACATACCATAGTCTTGTATCCATACTGCTGCTAAAGTCAACTCTAGTCTTCTATTAATACCTATAGTTGGCTTCAGCACATAGATACAGTATGGATACAAGACTGCATGACAAAATATATTTATCCACTGAACTGACTGTACTACGCCAACACTTACAAATCCACACCTAGGGCTCTGTTCGCTTCAGCGTTACAGATTCCGCAATAGAAATGTAAAGGTAACTTCCGATTGAGCAGACATGCAGCGTTTACCGTGAATGCAGTCTACGCTAAAGCGGGAACATTGCGTTTAAATTTAAATCACGCTGTAAAGCTGAACTTCCGCAATGCAGATTGAATAGAGCCCCTACACTCCAGTGACAAGGTGTCGCTACAGCTTCTACCCCCAAGCCATAAGACTCCTGAACAGCTCATCATGGCTACCCAGACTATTTGCATTATTATCTATGCATAGTCACTTTTACTCTACCCACATGTACATATTACCTCAATTACCTTGACTAACCAGTGCCCCCGCACATTGACTCTGTACCGGTACCCCCCTGTATATAGCCTCCCTACTGTTATTTTATTTTACTGCTGCTCTTTAATTATTTTTTACTTATCTATTTTTTACTTAACACTTTTTTTCTTAAAACTGCATTGTTGGTTAAGGGCTTGTAAGTAAGCATTTCACTGTAAGGTCTATACCTGTTGTATTCGGCGCGTGTGGCAAATACAATTTGATTTGATTTGATCTGATCCACATGTCCGTCAAGCCCCTAGCCTGGGATCCAAACTCAATCGTTCTGGACCGTTTCACTACATTTGGCTTTGCGAACAATAAAGTGAAATGGAGCAATTGAGTTTGTATCCAAAGGCTATCCCACCAGGACTTCGGTTCACATACTTTAAGCGTTTGCTTTAGCCTGCCTGCAGTGGCAGCTGGGTGGGGTTTGCGCTTTTGGGATTTTTCTATGGGTTACATTGCAACAGGCAAGCTAAATCAAGCCCAGTTAAAGTATAATGATGTTAAATATTATTTGAACCCAGGTCTGTTGGATCCCAGGCCATCCTACCTCAACCTCCCCACCCTAACTAATGAACTATGGTGTTAACCTCCTCTTCTCCACCCACCCAACACAGATCACCTTCTATGAGGGAAAATGCTTCACCGGCAGGCAGCTGGAGGTCAGGGGCGACTGCGATAACTTCCAGGACCGTGGCTTTATGAACCGCGTCAACTCCATCCGCGTGGAGAGCGGCGCCTTCTGCTGCTTCGACCACCCCGACTTCAAGGGACAGCAGTACATCCTGGAGCACGGCGAATACCCTGAGTTCCAGCGTTGGAACAGCCACAATGACCACATGGGCTCCTGCAAGCCCATCAAGATGGTGAGAGATGGGGTTAAGGGTTAAGGCTTGAAGGGATAGGGGTTAAGGGTTCAGAATTGAAGTGATAGGGGTTAGGGGGTTAAGGTTTGAAGGGATCGGGGTTAAGGGTTAGGGGGGTGCTAATGAGGATGATGAGATTGATGTTATAGAACCATTTTCTACTTCAACTCAAAGATACTTTAGATTCTTCTCGCTCATCTTCATTATAGCAGTATTCCATATTCGACTATTGAAAAGCATGTATGAAATCCAAATGCAGACTCATGTTAACTCCTCTCTTCTCCTGTGTCTTGCAGCACGGTGAGCACTACAGAATGGAACTGTTCGAGGCCTGTAACTTCTCCGGCCAGTGTGTGGAGATCTGTGACGACTGCCCCTTCCTGCAGAGCCGTGGCTTCAGCAAGAACTGCATCAACTCCATCAAGGTCTACGGAGATGGAGCGTAAGTAACGCACCTCTAGCCAATCACACACACATATCAAACTGTGAACGCAGAGATAAACACAAACTGAGATACATTCACAGTGATTAAACGTTTGGATCTATTTTTGTTGAGCCAAGATATCCAACCTTTTAGCATATGTTATGTTGGAACATAATTGGAACACATATGCCAACAATCTAGCAGGAAAAGCGTAGACGCTGCTGAATTCCTAAATAACTAATACCACTATTCACAACTGTGGTCCCAACTGGTTTTTTCCCAGGAGGGAGTTGAATATTAAAGGGGAAGTTCAAGATTTTACCACTTGATGTTAGATGGTTCCTCACCTTGAAAGAAGTCTATTTATTTTTAAAAGCCAAGACCCCTTTATGTAACATCAAACCACATATGTAGTTGATTTGATGATATAAGTCTATGTAATTGATTAATGTATTCATTGAATGGACATAGTATAGCTATTATCGAACACACAATACATTTCTATAGTTTACTTAATATCCAGATTACATCATATTAAATTACACAGTACTCAGTAGATATATTTAGACCATTACCTGTTATTCCATCTGCTCTAACAGTGTGTGAAGTGAGCAGGTGTGCGCTCATTTCTAACCCGTTTCCTTCTGTAGCTGGGTGATGTATGAGGAGCCCAACTTCCGTGGCCGCATGTACATTGTAGAGAGAGGAGACTACTGCAGTCACAACGAGTGGCAGGCCGAGAACCCCAACATCCAGTCCATCCGTAGAGTGGTCAACTACTTCTAAACCTCTTCCCCTGTCCCGCCCCAGACCCGGCATGGACTTTCACCACTCTAGAAATGTACAATAAAAAAATAAAAACATATTTTAAAAAAAGCGCACAAATGTATTTTTATCGAACACTTGGCGTGGTATGTTTCTGTGAGATACGAGTGAGTGTATGAGGGTCTGTATAGAGCAGTGGTTTTCAACCTGGGTACTAGGACCCCTGGGGTTACCCCGCCTATCCACAGGGGGTACTTGGGAAGACTCATTAAGAATATAGGCCTAACGATTGATTGCACATGAGGGGGTACTTCGAAGAGCAAATCGTATCTGGGGTAAGGTACCCCAAAAAGGTTATGATTAGATAGGTAGATAGCACAGGACGTTGGTGGCACCTTAATTGGGGAGGATGGGCTCGTGGTAATGACTGGAGCTGAATCAGTGGAATGGTATCAAATATATCAAACATGATTTTCATGCGCTTGATGCCATTCCATTTGCCCCGTTGTGGTCGTTATTATGAGCTGTTCCCCTCAGCAGCCTCTACTGGTAGATAGGTAGATCGATACTGTATAGAGCACAGGCATAAGAAAAGTGACAGAAGAAAAATAAATACTCATACTATCACTCATTCACAACTGTGAATCATGAGGCACAAATACATACTAATCACACATGATCAACAACATAAAGCAAATTAGTATTTATTGTATGTAATAACAGGTTCTTAAAATAAACGCAAATTACTTTGAAACTATAGGCAACCTGAACTATATGGCACTAAGAGCGGTCATGTATTGTCATATCGGCAATCAAACTACATTAAAAAAAAATTTTTATCTCCAGCATTCACAACTTCAATAAATACAAAAATTGTACCAACTTCATTTTGCTTGATTAAGTTACTTCAAAAAGGGATCTTGAATATGAACAGAGCATGAAGAGAAATGTACGTCAGTTGGAGAAACATCTTGTACACAAGCAACCAAAAATCCCTTAACCATCCAATTATAAGCCTCACATTCTAAACTGGGTTGAAATCTCAAACATGAACCTTCAAATAATCCAAGTGGTGTGACTGGGGAAAACACTATCCCCTCTACAGCATAAACCAATCAACAAATTAACATTGACTTATTTCCTTTTTTTGATCCACGTCAGCTCATTTCCTTACAAATTATTTCCAACCTGTTTCACATTTTTAAAACAGAATTAATAACACTTTAGTAAGAAAAACAGAAGATACAAATGTTGTTGTATTGCTTGGGGGGGGGGGGGACCAAAATCAAACACCCTTGTAAAATCAAACACCCTTGTAAAAGGACGTGGTGGAAGTGCTTTCAAAATGGCCACCGGCTGGACGGCACTTTAGCTGGAGGAGGCACAGTTCTTGTGGAGGTAGGACTTCATCTGGGCTATGACCTCGCTCTCCTCCTCCAGGGTCAAGTCCAGGTAGTCTTCTTCGTGTCGGGGGATGTCCTCCAGCACCTCATTCACCAGGTCCACGTCCATAGGGTCCTCCCCTTGGCTCCCAGAGCCTGGACACACAAATGACAAGTGTCATGTTCATTAGGGCTCTCCTTTGGGGATTTGGTTATAAAAGGCATTATGGTGCCTTAAGTATCAGCAGCATATTGAATGCCTTTCTCACATAGACCTCTCAACAGTGGAACACTAGCCAGTGTTTGTGACAATAAAACAGATTGTTTTTTTTTATTCAACAAGACCTGTATTGTTGTATTAACGCAGTAATGAGAGTGTGGATCCGTCTGTCCATCTGCATGCTTCTCTGTGTACGTACTTGTGTTCATGTGAGTCCTACCTGCGGACTCTGAGGAGGTGCTGGGCTCCTCGGACAGTGAGGAGGGGGGAGAGGGGGAGAGCAGCTCGGGGGGCAGGACCCCCTGGTTGTCCAGCAGCAGCTGGGTGGCCCCCTGCACGTCTCCCCCCGTCAGCCTCAGAGCAGCCTCGGCAGCCTCCAGCTCAAAGCCCAGGTATAACAGCTATGGAGAGGGAAGGATAAGGTACCATACACCACTGAGGAACATACCTTTAATATAGACATAGTGACAAGAGAGAGAGCACAAGTGAGAGCATAAGAGAGAGCGAGAGTGAGCGAGCACTCAAAAGAGGTAGGGGCTTGTTACCTGCTCAACCTTGGATTGATCTATGGGGAGCTCTGTGTCGTGGTTGGTTACAGCAGCAGACTCCGCCTGGGTGGACTCTAGAAGAATCTAGGGGAAACAAGCAAACCAGGATAAAGTAATACAAAAAAATACATATTAGCAAAGTATGCTAGCTAGCTCCTACACTCTTCTGCTAGCTAATGTAGCTTCATGGCTCTGGTTAAGGTAACATGTTGTGATGGTTGGCATATCCTCCTTCATGGCGTATTGAGAAACAATTAGTGTTTTTGCAGTAGCGCGACGGTCTTTCACCCCATAGGCTCTGTCCATGTCTCCGTCTGCCTGATGGAGGGCCCGGGCAGCGTCTCTCTTGGAGTAACCCAGCTCTCGGAGGGTGGCCAGGCCCTCCATACGCCTCCTCCTCCTCTCCCTCTCAATCTGTTTCATCTCCTCCCTCTCCTGACAGGGACAGACAAAACCATAGAATTACACTCATTATGGCCACCGCTCCACCCATCATGGGACACTGACTTGAATAGTTCTAGTAATTTTATTTCTATGATTATAACAGCCCTGATAACTTAGGTGCTATAAAAGAAATGTTTCCTATCAACTGCAACTATATCAAGTGAGTGCTGGCCCCCTTTTTACCCACTATGAGCGCTGGCCCCTTTTTTCCCCCACTATGATTGCTGCTGCCCCCCCACTATGAGCGCTGGCCCTTTTATCCCCCCACTATGAGCGCTGGCCCCTATTGCTATGGGGGGACCCACCTGTCTCCTGTGGGTGATGTGCAGCGCGGCCTCGTCTACGTTGCCATGGCAGGCCCTCAGGCCCAGACGGGCCTCCTGCTCAGAGAAACCCAGACCCATCAGCCCTGTCATCTTCCCTGGGTCCAGACACAGACGCCCATACAGGTCCTCCACCTACATACAACACAGCAGAGGTAAGAGGTAGAATCAGTTATATGACATTATTTTACAGTGAGGTGCCTCCCTGCTTATAGAAATGTTGTTGTTAATGTCTGGAGACAAGACAATCTGGAAGCAGGGCTTTAATGATGTACTGTACCCGCATTAGCTTCTGTGTGGCCTGGTGTTCGTTACCATCCAGGTACGCCAGTAAGCTCTGTAGGAGGTACAGCCTGAGGAACAGCACCTCCTCTCGTCCTGTGTTTCCCTGAAAGCAAAATTAATTAAATCAATTTACTATATTACAACGACTATGAAATTCAGATCAACATAGGTGCCTAGTGGGTTCGGGGTTAGGGGTAATTTGTTAACAGAGCCATAGACCAGCGTTTGTGGTTCATCACCTTGATCTGCATCAGCCTCTGCTGCTGCTCTCCGTAGCACTTGAGGAAGCAGTCCTCGGCCCTCTGCAGCCTCTGCTTGCCGTCGTCTAGGCAGGAGAGCGCCTCCAGGGCTCTGTAGCACCACACGATGTCCAGCTGCAGTACTGCATAGTTGTCCACCGTGCTCAGGAGCATGGAGCCACACTTACTGTATACACACACACACAAATATACATCTTATATCGGTCTTAAGAAAATCTAATGGATCGGAGGAACTTTACAATGGTATTAGAGGTGGAACAGAACGTGTAGTAGAAGTAGTGCACATTCAAAGTCAAATCAAATGATAACGCCTTAAACTGATCGAACATGACAATCTTTTTTTTCTTTGGGCGTTGACGGTTTTAACCGAAAGTTAAATGTGTGTTTTGACCAATATCTGCTTCGACAAAGGATTTCTGTGATTGTAGCTGAAGGTGTTTTACCCAAACTGGTCGTCAGCTTGCAGCAGGTGGCACAGAGCAGCGTCGTACTGTTTCCTCTTCATCAGAGCGCGCCCTTTCTCATGGAACCCCATGGCTAGAATCAGAGCCTGAGGACAACAATTACACAGCATTAGAACTAGTCAGAGTTTGTGTGGTGCGGAGTCACAATCAGTGGAGGTCAAATTCGCACAGACCGCATGGCAAGAATCATATTTGCCATTCAAGCCATGAGTTGTGAGAGCTTGATGTCCACTCATACTGTTTACCATGACAGTTATGAATATAATATTGATCATATGTTCATGAGACCTTTGTCTAGACTACCTTTTTCTCACTGTGAGGTATTTTCAGAGGGTTCCCCTTCTGATCAGCAATCTCTAGGAATGGTGTCGTGGCTGGGTCATCGGTGCCATCTGAAATGACAACCAAACCACAGAACATCCATAAAATAACACTCCCGTAGCGTTGCGATCAAGGTTAAACGCTGTATGAGGATCTTACAGAGAGGATCCGGAAGCCTAAAATGACAACTAAGCCACAGAACAACCATGTGATAACGTTGTGATTGTGTCTAACTAACCTCTCTCTGAGAGGATCTGGAAGCCCTTCTGGGTTCTCTGGACACTCTGGTCCTGGGTTCTCTTCTTCTTCTCCTCCTCCACCATCTGTTTCTTTCTCTCCGGCTCACTCACCCGCAGAACCATAATCTTACTGTTGTTCTTCACGTCCTGTTCATCCAGACGCTTCTCTGTGAAGAGGAACCGTTTCAATGCATGCAAAATTGAGAGAAAAAATAAGAAACCTGCACACTGCTCTTGATAGTTTCACTGCTCTTTATTGAGCTTTACGTATCGGACTCAAGGCCTTCGTCAGAGCTTTTACATGCAAAGTTGAAATGACCAAACATAATGAGAGTTTATATGCATTGATTCGAGGGGAGTTGTGGCACCTAGGCCTAAATGGGACTTACCAGGAGTCAGTGTCTTCCCATTCAAAATTAACTTGATGTATTTGAGTCCATATTGTTCAGCAATCCTATTCAAATGTAGGAAGAAAGTAGCACTGTATAGCTATGACCTTGATATACATAATAGGCATAATCTGAGACTGTACATCACTTCACCAACAGATAACATTATAAAAGATTGACATTGTGATGGACATTTTCACTTACCTAGCCATAATATCTTGTAGAAGGACATCCAGTTTAGTCTCCAAATAGTTCTTCTTCTTGACATCCTAAAGCAATCGGGTAAAAATCTGGAATTATGTTTATTTTCTGTAGGGCGTGTCAGGACAAACACTCCCACCCCTCAAACACACACACAAACCTTTTTCCCGTCTTTAGGCAGAAGGAGTTCCAACGTGGCCACACATGTCTCTCTGTAGGTCTTGTTTCTCATTCCTCGCTTTACTGCTTGGGATCGGATGCTCTCCAAGGCACTCGCCACTTCAGACACCGAGAAGCACACAATGGGTGCATAGTTCACTGCAAGCTCCTGTAATGACAACAGTGACAAAGACAGACACACAGGCATAGTTAAAAACGATCACACAAATGTGACTCAAAGTCCGGTGACAGACCAACCAGCTGAATGTCGAACTTCAACACATTTAGAATGCTATAACTACCTAGCTAACATTACCTGCAGATGTTGCTGTCCTGCCTGGTTGTCTTCTGTGGAGTACGGTGGGTTCCAGAGCTGAATCTGATCTTCTTTTAAAAGATTTACCAGCTTTGCCTGAATATGCATCTCTGCCATTCTCAAAACTGTGGAAAAATTTGGTAGGAATGTGAAAGTGAACAGCCAGCCCGCAAACAATGGGGGAATTCCGCAGGATGAAAAAGTACGAAAATGTATGTATTCACTATTGTAAGTCGCTCTCGATAAGAGCGTCTGCTAAATAACTAAAATGTAAAATAGATGAGTAAAACTAACAAGCGACAGTAGGTAGAGCCAAAATTATTGCTCTAACTACGCAGTCGCAGACTACAACAACAACTGCGACGCTGCCCCTTTTAGTTACGACTAGCTAGCTATCACGCAGGTTAAATACGATACATTCGTTGTTTCAGGCTCCTTTCAAGATTTACCAAATTAATGATTCAGTCACGTTGAATGTGTTAACCTTGTCGCCCTATTATTTTGTGAGGAACGTGTTGAAACGAGATTTTTGATGTTGTTGTTCTTCTCTTTCACTTCCGTACTACGGTAAATCACGAGGTCCAATTTGTCATCGCTCCGTATTCGGTCGCAAGGCACAGGGCTTCTAGAAAGTACTCCACCACAAGTATGTCCAATGATTTGAAATATGTAGGTTGTCCAATGATTTAAAATATGTAGGTTACCCATTTACGTTTTTGGTTGTATTTCATTCCACCTGTTATTCCCCTTAATGTTTGTAAATGCTCTGTTTTACATTTCCCTGGGATGAAAAAAAGTTCCCGCTAACTCGATTTTCCTGATAATTACTTTGAGGGAAAATGTACATGCTATGACTGTGATATGCGGTTGTCTCACCCAGCTATCTTAAGATGAATGCAGTAATTGTAAGTCGCTCTGGAGAAGTGTCTGCTAAATGAATCAAATGTCATGTAAATGGGATGAATGCTGTAAATACAAAGTGCTGCATTGTCTCTAGGCCTAATCTTGTGCATTGTTTCAGCCCAAAATTGCAATCCTTCAATCCTTGTATTGACAATGTACAATTTAATTATTTCCATTTTAGTTACTTATCCATCCAGAGCAACTTACAGTTAGTGTATTCATATTAAGATAGCTAGGTGTGGCAACCTCATATCACAGGAAGTACATTTTTCCTCAAAGTAGCTATCAGCAAAGTCAGAGCTAGTAAGTAGAGAAAAAAGTCAAGTGCGAGTGTTAGTTCGAAAGTTTTGTACTCAAATATTCAGTAGGCTCTTCAACAACGGAGAATAAATTGTGCACACAACCTTTATCCAATTGTTTGGTGCAAAAGCACACCACTGCCTTGAGACAGACTGACACAAATGACAACACAGAATTGCAGAAGCATGGTACCTTTTAAAATTACTCAAACAGTTTTGATGGGATTTTTTAATATTCAATATGCATCTAGAAGTAGCCTACTGTACATAGATATTTAAATCAATGAATCACACTGTCTGCACATTCCATCTGGATTGCTGGGATTCAGCTTACTGTATGACAATAATAGGCTATGCACACCAGAGAATAATCAGTCATTTTCACCTCATATTTGTTCAGTGGCACATAGTCTTGCAGACTCACTGGGGAAAATATATTCCCTTCTCAAATCAAACACATTTAGGCTCCAATGAGATGAAACTCAAACGTTAACATATGGGTCCAATACAGGGTAAGGCACAGCAACTTACATTACATTATTTACATTTAAATGGGTGTATAGCAAATGTCCTTATAGCAACTCAACAAGATTGGTTTTAATGCAGAAACATAGAACACATTATCTATTACACTATTGCAGACTCTCTCTCTTATCAGAATGATGAGTACATCCCAAGTCTCCTGGCAGCCTCTGACTTCTTGGGCCCTTTTCTCTGGGGGAAGGGGTAGTGGTGAAGGGGGCTGAAGGAGAGCAGAGGCGGCCGCTGGCCCCCAAAACTCAGTTGTCTGGACAAAACGGCTGGGGCTGAGAACTTCCGGGAGCCTGAAATGCTGTTACTGGTACTCAACTCTTCAGAATGGATAGAAGTAGAATCCCCCAAGACTTTGTCACTGGACGTCTCAGGACAGTCCTCAGATAGCGAAGTCAAACTCGAAGAATTGCTGCCGGTGATTGTGGGGTTTGGATGAGGTGCTATGATACCGTTGGTCCGTCGGTGGATTCCCAAGTGTGTGTGCCATGGGGTTCTCTCAAGGTCCCCAACAAAATCAATCTCAGCCTCTGACACCGACCTCTTCCTCTCAGGTGTGCTCTTCATCTCCTGGTTGACCAGAACCACATTGACCAGGGCTTTCCCACTGATCTCTGCTGCATCATCAGCTGATACTGTCAGGAAATAGAATGGAAAAGTACAGACAGGTGTACAGACATTTGCAATTAACCTTCCAGCAAAAAATAAAAGTGCTTACTGATGCAGTCATGCTATTGTAACAAAAATATAGCTCATGTTCAAATGACCACACACACATTTCCAGAAGCCTATAGCCTATGCAGCAGATCCAACCCGCTTGCTTACAGCTGCACTAGGTTTGGATAGACTTCCTGTACATATTACCTCAACTAATTTGTACCCTTGCACATTGACTTGCGCTGGTACTCCTTGTATATAGCCTCGTTATTGTTATGTATTGTGTTACTATTTTCAATGTGCAAATGTTCTTACTTTTTAAGTCTGCATTGTTGGGAAAGGGCTCATAAGTAAGCATTTCATGGTAAAGTATACACCTGTTTTATTCCATTGGCGCATGTGACAAAGAAAATTTTATTTGAATGGGACAATTTAAAGTACAAGGCATTTATCATCCCTGGATTTAGGTATGTTTTCATATCATACAGGGGCTCCACAGGTGTCTACACAGGACGTCTGTCCGACCCTAGCGCAGCTGTAAGCAAGCAAGCAGGTCAGGTCTACTGGCTACCTATAGCCTAACTGCCATTTTTCTTGCTCAAAGCAGACTATCAGGAAAAGCTTTTGTACTAACAAACAAAAGTAGCCAAGACTAATGCGGTCAAAACTACTGAAATTCACATGATATAAATCCATTATAGATGCTTTGTTGCAACAAATAACCAAGGACTCACAATATCGGCGACAATGTAACAACAACCTGTTGCTAGCGGAGAAACGCCAGACAAAACTTTGAACAAAACTGCTTGTGTGCATACCATGCACGCAAAGCACTCATCGAAAGCGATGCCTACCTTGTCTGAATAAAACCACCGGGGTCTGGCGCTTTTGTTTCTCTTTAGTGCAGTTGTACTGTTCTCTCAAAAGTGCAATATCCTGGTTCATCCTGATTCGGTCCGCGACAATTCCGAGTTGGTCCTCTTCCTGAACCAAATGACTCACGTCTCCGGCTGTTTCCCTACGACTCCAGGATCTTATCGGTTCACAGGAACACGTCGAATTGCAACAGGAGCACCAGCACGACAACATCCTGTTTGCATTGATGACCAATTTAGATGTTTATTTCCCCAATCAAAAGAACGCACAACTGACAGAATGAAAAGCCTAGCCTAGTTAACTACCTGCAGCATGCAGAATAGCCTATTGCACTGTCTGCACCTGAGTAGGTGTGTAGTGTAGCCTGTGTACAGTTGTTCTGAAGTTTAATTCATGTGCAAACAACTGAGAGAATTGAAGGTTGCCCTTTTCTTTTACAAAATACCAAGTAGTACAATGTGTAGTTTAGCTAGTTTTGGTGAAAGGTGAAAACTGCTTATCTGTATGATAGAATAAAGTAAAATAGGTGAATAGGTTAGTATGACTTCATATAATACAATATTATAAAGTAAAGTCCCAAACATCATGCATACAGTAAGCTAGGCTACACAAACATTAAATTACTTTTGAGTCCTCATACTATAGAATCCAGTAGGTGGGCTTTTTTAAAAATTATCTGTAGCCCTAATAATCTAAATTGATTTACATGTTTATACATTATGTTCTGGAAAGATCTTTTGAATTACATTTTACATTTTAGTCATTTAGCATACATATTTTTTCATATGAATGACCCACTTTTTACTTGGACTATTTGGCACTGGCACACAGTATATTGACACAGCAGTGTTGTTGAAGTTGTGGGTGAGTCCTGCTTTGGAGGGGTGGCATAAATGGATGACATGGTGGTGGGGTGACACATCTAGCAGGTGTACCTGTGCTGTAAAACCCTTCACAGGAAATATGCCCTTAGTTTAATGCTTGGCAATTAAGCCTACTCAAACATCACTCCTTTGCTCCATTATTACTGCCTGTGAAATGGGTCTTTCTCCTTACTAAAGCAGTAAGGCATGTGTTTCAAAGATATCAGTAGGGCTACCACCGTGATTTTCTAAGCAAAACACTCCCACCTCCATGAATTGTTCAAGGAGACCTGTGGATTTCCTGTTTCTGAAAAAGAAGCAGTGAGCTGCTGATACAGCAAATTAAAGAACCCAATGGGTCTCTCTCGCTCTCTCTCTCTCTCTCTTTGTATGTGTGAGGCTAGAGAACTTTTGATTTAAAAAAAAGTAATCAGAATAGCCGGTACTGATTTACATTAATAAAGCCAAGGGCAGAGTAGCGACTGGGCAGTCCAAAAGCGCTCAATCAAGTGTGTACGTTCAATAGGAAGGCACCCCAGTATACTGTAGCTTGCCAGTCGCCACACCACCCACTGCAAACCACATCATTTCAACGTGGAAAAGTGGATCATTTTCGGTTGAAATGTTGAGTAATGACATTTCAACCTTTATTCACCCACTGAAAAAGACAGCCAGAAGTTTGTTGAATTCCCAATGTGTTACCACTCACTGCACTTTCAACCATTTAAAAGCACAACAAAGTTCAAATGGGAATACAATGTCTGGTATTTTGTATTTATACAACAACTTAATATGTTATCACTGTGCTTCATCTAATAGCAGAACCAAATGACCTGGAATGTATTTGAGATTACATAAAAAGTACATAGTGCAAGTGATCAATTGTCACGACTTCCTCCAAAGCTGCCACCTCTCCTTGTTCGGGCAGGCTTCGGCGTTGTCGTCACCGGCCTTCTCGCCACTGCCGCTCCTCATCTCATCATTCCATTTGTTTTGTCTTGTTGATTACACACACCTGGTTCATATCCCCTCATTAGTACTTGTATGAGTGTTCCCTCTGCCCCCTTGTCCTTGTGGGTCATTGTTTATTGTGAGGAGAGTGTAGCTCGGTTGAGCGCCGTGTATTTTGTATTGCCGGTGTACTTTTCCACGTGTTCCTGTTTGGTTCCAGTGCGCCTGTTTTGCGCACTGGACTGTTTGACGCATTTCCGCGTAACTCTGTATTCCGGAATAAATTCTGTATTCTGTGATTTACCCTCCTGCGCCTGACTCCTTTAAATCACCCATCACAGAATCACACACCCGCCATGGAGTCAGCAGGAGAGGAGCGCATGCCTGGAGTCGTGGCACGGGTCCAGGAGCATTCGACGATGCTAGCCAGCTTGGGAGAAGCGATGGATCGGGTTCTCCAGGTTGTCCAACGCAAGAGCGACATCATTGATATACACAGAGAATAGAGTCGGCCCGGATGACCGCGGCAGCTTTCCAATCTCTGGGGATCTCAGGCGATACGAAAGAGAGGTTGAACAGGCTAGTAATAGGGGTTGCGACAATTTCGGCGGCTAATTTTAGAAAGAAAGGGTCTAGATTGTCTAGCCCAGCTGATTTGTAGGGGTCCAGAATTTTTTTTGGGGGGGGCATGGGCAAGTTGCAGCGAAGGGTGCAGAGCTGGTGGCCGGGGTAGGGGTAGCCAGGTGGAAAGCATGGCCGCTGTAGCAAAATGCTTGTTGAAATTCTCGATTATCGTAGATTTATCGGTGGTGACAGTGTTTCCTAGCCTCAGTGCAGTGGCCAGCTGGGAGGAGGTGCTCTTATTCTCCATGGACTTTACAGTGTCCCAAAACTTTTTGGAGTTAGTGCTACAGGATGCAAATTTCTGTTTGAAAAAGCTAGCCTTTGCTTTCCTAACTGATTGTGTATATTGGTTCCTGACTTCCCTGAAAAGTTGCATATCGCGGGGGTTGTTCGATGCTAATGCAGTACGCCACAGTATGTTTTTGTGCTGGTCAAGGGCAGTCAAGTCTGGGGTAAACCAGGGGCTATATCTGTTCTTAGTTCTGAATTTTTTGAATGGGGCATGCTTATTTAAGATGGAGGGGAAAGCACTTTTAAAGAACAACCAGGCATCCTCTACTGACGGAATGAGGTCAATATCCATCCAGGATACCCGGACCAGGTCAATTAGAAAGGCCTGCTTGCTAAATTGTTTTAGGGAGCGTTTGACAGTGATGAGGGGTGGTCGTTAGACCGCGGACCCATTACGGACGCAGGCAATGAGGCAGTGAACGCTGAGATTCTGGTTGAAGACAGCGGAGGTGTATTTAGAGGGTAAATTAGTCAGGATGATATCTATGAGGGTGCCCATGTTTACGGATTTAGGGTTGTACCTGGTAGGTTCCTTGATAATTTGTGTGAGATTGAGGGCATCTAGTTTAGATTGTAGGACGGCCGTGGTGTTAAGCATATCCCAGTTTAGGTCACCAAGCAGTACGAACTCTGAGGATAGATGGGGGGCAATCAATTCATATATGGTGTCCAGGGCACAGCTGGGGGCTGAGGGGGGTCTGTAGCAAGCGGCAACAGTGAGAGACTTATTTCTGGAAAGGTGGATTTTTAGAAATAGAAGCTCAAACTGTTTGGGCACAGACCTGGATAGTATGATAGAGCTCTGCAGGCTATCTCTACAGTAGATTGCAACTCCGCCCCCTTTGGCAGTTCTATCTAGATGGAAAATGTTGTAGTTGGGGATGGACATTTCAGAATTTTTGGTGGCCTTCCTAAGCCAGGATTCAGACAATGCTAGAACATCAGGGTTGGCGGAGTGTGCTAACGCAGTGAATAACTCAAACTTAGGGAGGATGCTTCTGATGTTAACATGCAAGAAACCAAGGCTTTTACGGTTACAGAAGTCAACAAATGATAGCGCCTGGGGAGTAGGATTGATACTGGGGGCTACAGGGCCTGGGTTAATCTCTACATCACCAGAGGAACAGAGGAGGAATATAATAAGGATATGTTGTATTTTTGACTTTATGTTTTGTTTTACCCCATATGTAACTCTTTGTTGTTGTTTTTATCTTGGCCAGGTCGCAGTTGTAAATGAGAACTTGTTCTCAACTGGCTTACCTGGTTAAATATAGGTTAAATAAAAATAAATAAAATAAAAATGCAAATCAATTTATAACATTTTTGACATGCGTTTTTCTGGATTGTTTTGTTGTTATTGTGTCTCTCACTGTTCAAATAAACCTACCATTAAAATTATAGACTGATCATGTCTTTATCAGTGGGCAAACGTACAAAATCAGCAGGGGATCAAATACTTTTTTCCCTCACTGTATATACAAGGGGTACCGGTACCGAGTCAATGTGCAGGGGTACGGGGTAGTCTAGATAATTTAGGTAATACAGTTGAAGTCGGAAGTTTACGTACACCTTAGCCAAATACATTTAAACTCAGTTTTTCACAATTCCTGACATTTAATCCTAGTAAAAATTCCCTGTCTTAGGTCAGTTAGGATCACCACTTTATTTTAAGAATGTGAAATGTCAGAATAATAGTAGAGAGAATGATTTATTTAAGCTTTTATTTCTTTCATCACATTCCCAGTGGGTCAGAAGTTTACATACACTCAATTAGTATTTGGTAGCATTGCCTTTAAATTGTTTAGCTTGGGTCAAACGTTTCGGGTAGCCTTCCACAAGCTTCCTACAATAAGTTGGGTGAATTTTGGCCCATTCCTTCTGACAGAGCTGGTGTAACTGAGTCAGGTTTGTAAGCCTCCTTGCTCGCACACACTTTTTCAGTTGCTGGGACGTGTTGACTGCGTCCACCGATTCATTTTACCTGGGGTTTGATTTCAGCACTCAACAGGTAGGACTATTATGACTAGTCTTGATTATAATGCATGCATATTACGTCGTTGTGTGTGCAATACTTCCTACGCATGCGTATCTTTGTGTAAACACGGAAGAGGAGATAAAACAACGAATCAGAAGCTACATTATTGTAGCTTTGTTTATCTTGAAAACTTGAGTCTCTCAAATAACCCATTCATGTGTGCCACTATTATTTGACTGCCAAGATTTAGTAGGTGTCACGGTCGTTGAAGAACAGGTCAGACCAAGGCGCAGCGTGAAATGCATACATGTTTATTAAACTGAATAAACATACAAAAGGTTACGAAACGTGACGTCGGAAGGCTATACACTAACAAGCCAAACTCACCGAGCACTAACAAGATCCCACAACCCAGGCAGGAAAACTGGCTGCCTAAGTATGATCCCCAATCAGAGACAACGAGCGACAGCTGCCTCTGATTGGGAATCACACCCGGCCAAACATAGAAATACAAACATAGAATCCCCTCATAGAAAAACACACACATGATATTCACACCCTGACCAAACTAACTAGAGTTATATAGGTCAGGGCGAGACAGTAGGCAACTTATTTAGGTCTGTTCATTCACTACATTTGATTGACTTTTTCTTCACCCATTCTGGATTTTGGACTTGGAGCCAAACAGTTTAATGTTTATTCATAACTAACATGTTTAATTTACTGTAGCTGCTCACTCAACCCATTTCCCCAATGTTGTGTTCAGCTGAAGGTGGTTGCTGTTGATGGGAACCTCAATGTTGTCCACCGGAACAATGTGCAGGTTTGACAGTGAACTGTCAGAATTCAGGTAAAACAACAATGAACTGAAGAGAGAAATATGAGCACTCCATATTGTTTTGGATGATTTGTGTTACCAAACCAAACCAAGGACTCAGGGAGGGGTCCATATCCATGTAGACAGGCTTACTGTCACTTCTCCTGTGGTCATGTGGGTTAAGGTAGTAGTGAAGTGCACCATGAATAGTGCACAAGTACTACTGTTTGCTCAGCTCAGTTCACTTTGTTCAAACCATTACATAGCTGAAGTTGTCCATTACTCACCTCTAAACTGTTATTCAGTTGAGTTCAAAGGTATGGCCTATAACAGGAAGATCACCAAACGTGTTGTAACAAATCGATTACACTGCCTGAAACTGTAAAGATTTATTAAACTAATATTATTAAACTGCAGATAATTCATATTTTGGAAAGATATGTAATTATCTCTCTTCACTGCTATCTTCAGCAGAAATACACAATGCTTTGAATCAAAAGTCATCAACATCGGATTCAAGTGGAATCCACATGTAATTAGGGATGCCATTGGCAGAGCCAATCGTGTTTTAGTCATGTGATTTGTAACTGAGGAATTCCATGGTGATTTCCTAGGCACTTGACCTGATCCTTGGCAAGATGAAGAATGCAGGATTTGACTTCTCTCCTGGCCTTCCTGGGAGTGGCCAGGTGTGTTAGTGATAGTAATATATTAAAGTGGTCCATTTTGTATTTTGAATACAGTCAGGCAACACATTTATTCTATTTCATAATTTTCCTTTTTAACAGCAACATGGCAGTGTGTACTGGAGGAAAGGAACCATCCAAGTTCTCCGTGATCTCCATCCAAGACAAAGTTTGCATTAACTTCTGCAGGTAAGTTGCCCTATAGATAGCATGGAGAGTTTCTATACTCTAGTTGTCTCAGTGCAGCAGTGACATGCTAAAGAAAAAAAATGACCTATATTTGATAATCAACTTCATCGTCCTATAAAATGGCATTTAATTTTGCGCATACAGTTCAGTATAAGCAACAAACAGATTACACACTTGATTTTTGATACAGTGCCCTGTTTCTCTGAGTGTTGCTGTTGGTAAATGTAAAATGGGCGGTGTCTCCGCATGGTTAAAAGTTAATACATTAACTTCCTTGTGTGGGTAAAAAACAACAACACATTGGCCAAAGCCTTTGATACATTGCAAGCACAGCCGACCATATATATTGTTCATTAATCCAACAGTAACACTCAAACCCTGAGGATTATTCAGTCACTGAAGGGGATCTTTTTACCTCAGTGAGTTTGCAAGTCTAAAAGGACCATGAAAAGGTGTTGCTATGAACATTCTGTCACAAACCTGGTAGTCTCCTCCAAAGTTGGTCTTTTCTTTGATTGACTTGATATACAGTGAGCTCCTAAAGTATTGGGACAGCCACAAATGTTTTGTTGTTTTGGCTCTATACTCCAGCACATTGGATTTGAAATAATACAATGCATATGAGGGACAGACGGTTGGCTTTAACTTGAGGGTATTTTCATCCACATCAGATTAATCATTTAGAAATTACAGCACTTTATGTACATAGTCCCCCCATTTTAGGGGACCAAAAGTGTTGGGACAAATTCACTTATAATGTAGTGTGTCATTTTGGAGTCACTTTTATTGTAAATAAGAATAGAATATGTATGAAAATGTATGCACTCACTAACTGTAAGTCGCTCTGGATAAGAGCTTCTGCTAAATGACTAAAATGTCAAATGTAAATGTAATATGTTTCTAAACACTTCTACATTAATATGGCTGCTACCATGATTACGGATAGTCCTGAATGAATCGTGAATAATAAAGATAATAATAATAATAATAATAATAATAATACCAAGAGTGTGCAAAATATATTTTGATTTGTTGAACACTTTTTTGGTTACTACATGATTCCATATGTGTTATTTCATAGTTTGATGTCTTCACTATTATTCTACAATGTCAAACATTTTAGAAAAGAAAGAAAAACCATTGAATGAGTAGGTGTGTATTGACTGGTAGTGTATATATTTTTAGGGGTTAGATCAGTTTTAATATTATAGATAGATTGTTGCTTCCATCAAGGTAATTGTCTACATCATTTCCAATCCCCCATATATTTTTTGTAAAAGTGCTTTTGGAAAGTATTCAGACCCCTGAAATGTTCCACATTTTGTTACGTTACAGCCTTATTCTAAAATTGATTAAATTGTTTTCCCCCCTCATCAATCTACACACAAGACCCCATAATTACAAAGCAAAAACAGATTTTTGAATTTTTTTGCAAATGTATAACAACTAAAAAACATAAATATCACATTTCCATAAGTATTCAGACCCTTTACTCAGTACTTTTGTTGAAGCGCCTTTGGCAGCGATTACAGCCTTAAGGCTTCTTGGGTATGACGCTACAAGCTTGGCACACCTGTATTTGGGGAGTTTCTCCCATTCTTCTCTGCAGATCCTCTCAAGCTGCACAGCTATTTTCAGGTCTCTCCAGAGATGTTCGATCAGGTTCAAGTCCAGGTTCTGGCTGGGCCACTCAAGGACTTTCAGAGACTTGTCCCGAAGCCACTCCTGCGTTGTCTTGGCTGTGTGCTTAGGGTCATTGTCCTGTTGGAAGGTGAACCTTCGCCCCAGTCTGAGGTCCTGAGCGCTCTGGGCAGGTTTTCATTAAGGATCTCTCTGTACTTTGCTCTGTTAATCTTTCCTTCGATCCTGACTAGTCTCCCAGTCCCTGCCGCTGAAAAACATCCACACAGCATGATGCTGCCACCACCATGCTTCACCGTAGGGATGGTGCCAGGTTTCCTCCAGACATGACGCTTGGCATTCAGGCCAAAGAGTTCAATATTGGTTTCATCAGACCAGAGAATCTTGTTTCTTTGGTCTGAGAGTCTTTTAGGTGCCTTTTGGCAAACTCCAAGCAGGCTGTCATGTGCCTTTTACTGAGGAGTGACTTCCGTCTGGCCACTCTACCATAAAGGCCTGATTGGTGGAGTGCTGCAGAGATGGTTGTCATTCTGGAAGGTTCTCCCATCTCCACAGAGGAACTCTGGAGCTCTGTCAGAGTGACCATCGGGTTCTTGGTCACCTCTCTGACCAAGGCCCTTCTCCCCCGATTGCTCAGTTTGGCCTGGCGGCCAGCTCTAGGAAGAGTCTTGGTGGTTCCAAACTTCTTCCATTTAAGAATGATGGAGGCCACTGTGTTCTTGGGGACCTTCAACACGGCAGAAATATTTTGGTACCCTTCCCCAGATCTGTGCCTTGACACAATCCTGTCTCGGAGCTCTACGGACAATTCCTTCGACCTCATGGCTTGGTTTTTGCTCTGACATGCACTGTCAACTATGGGACCTTATATAGACAGGTGTGTGCCTTTCCAAATCATGTCCAATCAATTGAATTTACCACAGGTGGACTCCAATCAAGTTGTAGAAACATCTCAAGGATGATCAATGGAAATAGAATGCACCTGAGCTCAATTTCGAGTCTCATAGCAAAGGGTCTAAAAAAACTGTTTTTGCTTTGTCATTATGGGGTATTGTGTGTAGATTGATGAGGAAAAACATGTATTTAATCCGTTTTAGAATAAGGCTGTAACGTAACAAAATGTGGAAAACGTCAAGGGGTCTGAATACTTTCCAAATGCACTGTAGATTAATGAGCCTAATTTGTTTATGGTCCAATAGATCTTTAAAATCATCCATCTACAGTTGAAGTCGGAAGTTTACATACACTTAGGTTGGAGTCATTAAAACTCGTTTTTCAACCACTTCACACATTTCTTGTTAACAAACTATAGTTTTGGCATGTCGGTTAGGACATCTACTTTGTGCATGACACAAGTAATTTTTCCAACAATTGTTTACAGACAGATTATTTAACTTATAATTCCCTGTAGCACAATTCCAGTGGGTCAGAAGTTGACTGTGCCTTTAAACAGCTTGGAAAATTTCAGAAAATTATGTCATGGCTTTAGAAGCTTCTGATAGGCTAATTGACATTATTTGAGTCAATTGGAGGTGTACCTGTGGATGTATTTCAAGGCCTACCTTCAAACTCAGTGCCTATTTGCTTGACATCATGGGAAAATCAAAAGAAATCAGCCAAGACCTCAGAAAAATAATTGTACACCTCCACTAGTCTGGTTCATCCTTGGGAGCAATTTCCAAACGCCTGAAGGTACCACGTTCATCTGTACAAACAATAGTACGCAAGTATAAACACCATGGGACCACGCAGCCATCATACCGCTCAGGAAGGAGAAGCGTTCTGTCTCCTAGAGATGAACGTACTTTGGTGCGAAAAGTGCAAATCAATCCCAGAACAACAGCAAAGGACCTTGTGAAGATGCTGGAGGGAACAGGTACAAAAGTAGCTATATCCACAGTAAAACAAGTCCTATATCGACATAACCTGAAAGGCCGCTCAGCAAGGAAGAAGCCACTGCTCCAAAACCACCATAAAAAAGCCAGACTACGGTTTGCAACTGCACATGGGCACAAAGATCGTACTTTTTGGAGAAATGTCCTCTGGTCTGATGAAACAAAAATAGAACTGTTTGGCCATAATGACCATCGTTATGTTTGGAGGGAAAAGGGGACTGCTTGCAAGCCGAAGAACACCATCCCAACCGTGAAGCACGGGGTTGGCAGCATCATGCTGTGCGGGTGCTTTGCTGCAGGAGGGACTGGTGCACTTCACAAAATAGATGGCACCATGAGGAAGGAAAATTATGTGGATATATTGAAGCAACATCTCAAGACATCAGTCAGGAAGTTAAATTTGGTCGCAAATGGGTCTTCCAAATGGACAATGACCCCAAGCATACTTCCAAAGTTGTGGCAAAATGGCTTAAGGACAACAAAGTCAAGGTATTGAGGTGGCCATCACAAAGCCCTAACTTCAATCCTATAGAACATTTGTGGGCAGAACTGAAAAAGCGTGTGCGAGCAAGGAGGCCTACAAACCTGACTCAGTTACACCAGCTCTGTCAGGAGGAATGGGCCAAAATTCACCCAACTTATTGTGGGAAGCTTGTGGAAGGCTACCCGAAACGTTTGACCCAAGTTAAACAATTTAAAGGTAATGCTACCAAATACTAATTGAGTGTATGTAAACTTCTGACCCACTGGGAATGTGATTAAATAAATAAAAGCTGAAATAAATAATTATCTCTACTATTATTCTGACATTTAACATTCTTAAAATAAAGTGGTGATCCTAACTGACCTAAAACAGGGAATTTTTACTAGGATTAAATGTCAGGAATTGTGAAAAACGGAGTTTAAATGTATTTGGCTAAGGTGTATGTAAACTTCCGACTTCAACTGTACCTTGCGGATCTGTTTGGACAATTTGCATATTCGGATCAAAATTATTGTTAATTAATATCATCACCCCTTTTGAGTTTCTTTGTACATGGGAGTATTTTACCCAGGCTTTTAACCATTATTTTGTTTTTGAAGAATGCAAATTTGGCAACGATTGGGCGCTCATATCTCTGTCCGAAACGGTGTACACGTTCAATTTGGATTTTGTCAACAGTATCGCCTGGGATCTGTAGCGCTGTAAGAAATAATTGTTTCACCACATTTTCAGGATCTTCACTCTCTTTTTCTTTGATACCACTAAGTACCAGACTTTCTCTCTTAGATCTAGTCAAGTAAGGCTTCTCTCAGAAACATGTTCTCCTTTTTAAGTTCATTAATGTCTGTTTCAATGTTATTGACTGTCCCTTTTAGATTATTTGTTTCTTTCTCCATTGTCGCAGGTTTTTCGTCACTCATCTCGAGGCCTTCATCTCCTTTATATCTTTACTGACTAATTAATTTATCGACTTTAACACATCGGTTTCCACCCTTACCATTCACGGAGGGTGAAAAGCATAAATCGTCTGTGTCCGGTTTTCTTTTGGGCATTGGTTATCCATGTTTACCCTCCGTCATGTTTGGGTGTTGATTGTTTTGGTAATGTTGGTCGATACATTTCTCTAGCCTTATCATTTGTTTTGTGTTGTTATCCAGATTGGAGGTTATTACCCACGAGTATGTGGAGTGAAGTGCTAATATTTAGTCAAACTTACAGATATTGAATACTACGTTTTTATCTTGAGGCGATCTGCACCGCTGTGTTCATTCCACCATCTTACCTTCCTGTTGTTGGCCAATCAAACCCGCTCTTCAGAATGTCCTATATTTTTTAAACATAATATCTTAGTTGTCAAATTCAGAGGCAATTTTATCAGTGAATGTATTACGAATGGATGTTTGTTTAACAAATGTCATTGTAAAAAGTAATATACAATTGTTTATAACATCATTATAGTCCCAACTGTTATTATCTTTCAATTTCTTTCAACAACAACAATAAGGTCACCAAGCGGTTTTTCTCTGTATGTTGTCAGCAGCACTGAAACCATGTTGACATTATAATCAAGAAGTGTGAATACGGTAATTTGTGTGACTGTACAATTATCTCTCTCAGTGGAGCGCACAATTTGTGTATGACATTTAAGTCTGTCTGTCTCTCCTCGATAAGCACAGCAGCCCCTGCTGAGCAGAGGTTACTACACAATGATATCTGGTGCTTTACAAAGGAATAGTAGACCAAGGTGCTTTGATAACATACATTACAGTTTATGAATAACATACATTAATATTCAGATTAGTCAGAATGGACTTGGTGGTTGATTAAAGCATTTATAATAAGCCAATATAAATGTATAGAAATTATGAAATACTCATGTATTGATAGTTTATAAATAGGTTATTAATGATTTAGTTTATAAGTAGTTTATTAATGATTTTGCATGAAAGACATTATTAATTGTTACCCAAACATTTTGTGCACTTGGTTCTGTATGATCCACATTTTATTAAAACTGTCCTGCATTGAGGTGCACCGTGTATTCTATATTATTTATGTTCTTTGGAAAGGTTTGATCAGTTATTCTGATTCGTGACATGTTTATTCTTCTCGTTTATTAAGGTTCAGGGATGAATTTGATGGACATATTCAGCAAGCAGTGGGCGGAGTCCAGCAAGCAGTGGGCAGATGCCACTGCCCCTAACCTGGAGGCGAGACGGGGAGCCCATGTTCCATCATCAGGTGTTTTGGTAAGATTCCCTATGATATAGCATCATACGTGCACTTGTGTTTTTTGTGTGTCTATTCTCCTGGTTGTAACTGGAAATCAACTTCTGACTTTAGAATGGGCACATGGAAGGGTGGTACTGTATGGCTCAGTTGGTAAAGAATGGTGCTTGCAACACCAGGATTGTGGGTTCGATTCCTGGGACCACCCATACGTAAAATGAATGCATGTATGACTGTCGCTTTGGGTATATGGCATATATTATAGGGTGTTTTAGATTTTTTTTGTGTAAAATAAGACATTTTTGGTTACAAGTGCATGATGTTTAAGGTAAAAGGACTTGGGTGGGGTCATGTGTGCACAGTGTCCCCCCAGTCTTTGCTATCACCTCATGTTTGTATTTGAAGAGTTGCAGGTCAGCCTGAGGGCTCCAGCTATAACTGGGTAAACAACTGGGGCCATCGACCCAGCTCTCCTCATCTGTCTTTAGATATGACTTAAAGGCGACCACTGGTCAAACTACAAGCTGTGCGCAATCTCCATAGGAAAAGCTTATGACTCCTAAAGCTAACGTTGGGTAATAGATATTATAAACTGGGTGGTTTGAGCCCTGAATGCTGATTGGCTGAAGGCCGTGATATATCATTTACATTTTTACATTTTAGTCATTTAGCAGACGCTCTTATCCAGAGCGACTTACAGTTAGTGAGTGCATACATTTTCATACAGACCGTATAAGATTATAACCCACTGCTCTGACTCCTCTTCTTCTTATATAAACCCTAACTTCGCCTGGTTCCCCTGTCTCGCCTTACTATGTCACTCGCTATGGCTTCTCAGAGGACTGGAAAGTGTTGGTATTCACTGGGGACAACCAAGGTAAAAACGTATTCTTGCTCTGTGGCTGTCTTTGTCAGGGGCTTCTGTTTTCATTCCCCCCCCCCTGTCATTCTGGCATTTGGCCCCTGGGTGGCAGTAGCACTGTACTGATGGCATTGATCTGCTCCAGTAATCCTCAACTCCGCCACTCCTATTCTACACATGTTGTGTAGATTCTAATGAGAGTGCATGGTCACATGTTCACCCTCCCCAGGCAGCTGGATATGAACCCGATGAACGGAGAGAGGAGCTGGCCCCTCGCCAAGCAAGCAGCCCTGGTTTAGGCCTCCTGTAGCTCAGTTGGTAGAGCATGGCGCTTGCAACGCCAGGGTTGTGGGTTCGATTCCCACGGGGGGCCAGTATGAAAAATGTATGCACTCACTAACTGTAAGTCGCTCTGGATAAGAGCGTCTGCTAAATGACTAAAATGTAATGACTATGGCCATTCCTGTCTGTGCTGTGTGCTGCCCATGTCTGTAGCCTAGAAGGGGTGACTCTGCGCTTTAAAAAAAATGAAATGTCAAGCGGCCAGCTGAGCATTAACACAGACCCTGACAGGCTTCAGCCCGCTCCGCCCTCTACGCTAGTCCGCTCAGCAGTGTCATCTGCGTAAAAGGGGCTTTACGATCAATAAAAAGGCGGGCAACGCCCAGATCGCAGGTGTGTGCGCCAGCCTGAGGCACAGTCCATTGAGATTTAACTCTTTCAGCTCGGTTTGAGCAGCAAAACAATAGCAAATTGACTAATTGATACAGCTGTGCAATTTACTCGCTATAATGGAATTTTTATCAAATCAAATCAAATGTTATTTGTCACATACACGTGTTTAGCAGATGTTATTGCGGGTGTAGCGAAATGTTCTGCTTCTAACTCCGACAGTGCAGTAATATCTAACAATTTCACAACATATACCCTATACACACACATCTAGTAAGGAATGGAATTTAAGAATATATACATATATGGACAAGCAATGACAGAGCTGCATGTACTAAGATACAGTAGAATATTATAGAATAGAATACAGTATATACATATGAGATGAGTAGTGCAAGATATGTAAACATTATTAAAGTGACTAGTGTTCCATTTCTTAAAGTGGCCAGTGATTTCAATAAGCAGCAGCAGCCTCTAATATGCTAGTGATGCCTATTTAACAGTCTGATGGCCTTGAGATAGAAGCTGTTTTTCATTCTCTCGAGTCCCAGCTTTGATGCACCTGTACTGACCTCACCTTCTGGATGATAGCGTGGTGAACAGGCAGTGGCTCGGGTGGTTGATGTCCTTGATGATCTTTTTGGCCTTCCTGTGACATCGGGTGCTGTAGGTGTCTTGGTGTGATACAGTATATGAAGGGTAGGCAGGATACATAAGGGGATGGTTAGTGCAATAAAAATTGAATGAGGCTTTATGCTTTATGATTGAAAATGGTTTGCCAATTGATATATACACTGAACAGAAATATAAACGCAACATGTAAGGTGTTGGTCCCATGTTTTATTAGCACAAAAAGCTTATTTCTCTCAAATTTTGTGCACAAATTTGTTTACATCCCTGTTAGTGAACATTTCTCATTTCCCAAGATAATCCATCCACCTGACAGGTGTGGCATATCAAGAAGCTGATTAAACGGCATGCTCATTACACAGGTGCACCTTGTGCTGGGGACAATAAAAGGCCCCTCTAAAATGTGCAGTTTTGTCACACAACACAATGCCACAGATGAACGTTAATTTCTCTACCATTAGCCACCTCCAACGTCATTTTAGAGAATTTGGCAGTACATCCAACCGGCCTCTCACAACCGCACAGCACATGTATGGCGTCTGGTGGGCGAGCGGTTTGCTGATCTCAACATTGTGAACCGAGTGCCCCATTGTGGCGGTGGGGTTATGGTATGGGTAGGCATAAACTACGGACAACGAACGCAATTGCATTTTATCTATGGCAATTTGAATGCACAGAAATACCGTGACGAGATCCTGAGGCCCATTGTGAGGCCCATTTTTGTAAAGCTATCTGTGACCAACAGATGCATATCTGTATTCCCATTGATGTGAAATCCATAGATTAGGGCCTAATGAATTTATTTCAATTTACTGATTTCCTCAGTAAAATCGTTGAAATTGTTGCATGTTGCGTTTATTTTTGTTCAGTATAGATAAGTATCATTAAGTTATCATGATGTATGCAACAAACTAGCTTGAATTCATTTTCAGAGATATGAAGAAAGTATCAAGGTAAACTAGATGTCCATGAAAACTTTGTCTTGCCTAAACAAGCCCACATATTTTCATCCAGATTTGAGCATGATTTAGTAGCCCGGGAAGGCATATTGACTGTATTTATTTCACAGTTGCACTAATACATAAAGATGTCAACTTATCAATATATTTACAATACTACATTCCCATAAATCATTGATAAGGAAAAAAATGTAGGTTGACGACAGATATGAAATTCTCAAAATGATTCCTAACCTTTGGACTCGCATGCCGGTGAAGAATTGGAATAAGAATCCATTCCAAGGTCCATTTTTCTTGGGACTGTCGTCCTTTCAGGAGCCTGCGTGCGTCACAGCACAAGAAAGATTGATTTAACACTTTCTGCAAGGTCACCAAGAAATCCAATGGACTGGAATGGTTAAATCTTCCCACCAGGTCCGCCCTCTGATTCTGAAGCCCCCAAAATTAAAACATGTAAAAGATCTGCTCAGCAACTCCAACTCAACAGCAGACAGCTGGGACTTGTTATGGGCCATACCTGTATACCTTGTTGTCCATACAGAATAATGATTATACCTCGGGTAAACTCAGGTCACAGTCTGTGGATGGAAGAGAAATGAAACAGTCAAAAACATAAAGTACCGCATGTTCAGTGACTCAAGTAGATCTGTGAGTCTGTTGTGCAGAAACAGTGGTGTAAAAATACTTGAAAGTACTACTTAAGTAGTTTTTTGGGGTATCTCTACTTTACTTTACTATTTATATTTTTGACAACTTTTACTTCAATACATTCCTAAAGAAAATGATGTACTTTTTAATCCATACATTTTCCCTGACACCCAAAAGTACCTATTTACATTTTGAATGCTTAGCAGGACAGGAAAATTGTCTAATTCACACACTTATTAAGAGAACATCCCGGTCATCCCTACTGCCTCTGATCTGGCGGACTCACTAAACACATGCTTCGTTTGTAAATGATGTCTGAGTTTTTGATCGTGCCCCTGGCTATCCGTAAATTAAACAAATCAAGAAAATAGTGCCGTCTGGTTTGCTTAATATAAAGAATTTGAATTGATTTATACTTTTACATTTACTTTTAATACTTAAGTATATTTAAAACCAAATACTTTTAGACTTTTACTCAAGTAGAATTTTACTGGGTGACATTCACTTTTACTTGAGTCATTTTCTATTAACGTATCTTTTACTTTTACTCAAGTATGACAATTGGGTACTTTTCCAGCGCTGTGCAGAAACATCTAATTTAAAAGGACCAAGGTAAAAGAGATGAATGGAACATGAGCTAAATAGAACTAGACTTTCTCAAAGGCTGTCAATCTGCAATTAGTGTGTTTCAGGTCTGAATGCTGTTTTCGTTTCTTATTCCAGGGTCCCTGGCTGGGATGAGGCTATAGGAAGGAGACATAGACGTAAGGCCGTTCAGCTTTCTGTCTGCACAAGCACAATACATCTTATCATAGCCAACTGTAGGGCACAGGGCTCAAATGCTAACAAGTTACAGTTCAGCTTCTGATGCTGCTCTTGAACCAAAAGAAGGCTCCTAAATAGACAGAAATATTGCCCAGACTACCTGATTGGACACAAAAGGGCACACCTTTGAGCAAGCATTGTGTAGTTTCAGGAGATATGAAATTGATTCATATTATCGGTTTGAACAATTTAAGTTTAATGATTTATTAGTCGTATGTACGGGATACACATGGTATACATTAGTGATGGGGGGGGGGAAATCGATACGGTTACATATCGTGATATAATTGTTTTACGATATATCTTATCGTATCATATTGTTTTGACAATATCGCAATATTATTTTTGCGCTAGTTGGCTGTACCTGCACCAAACCTCCAGTGTGTTTCCTTCATAGCTTGTTCTCCATCTTCTTTTTAAATAGGGAGCCAATTTGTTTTCAGCACTTTTATTTCCATGACTGATCAAAACTAATTTTCTCATGGCTCTCTCGTCCCTCTGCAGCAGACATATGGTGAGCAATATGTTTGGAACATCGAATCGCAATAAAATCACAGTATCGAATTGCAATACATACAGAATTGTGAGAATAGCAATATATTTCGTATCGGCACCTACGTATTGTGATAATATCGTATCGTGACGGGGGCCCTGGTAATTCCCAACCATAGTATACACCGTCCAACGAAATGCTTACTTGCAGGTTCCTTCTCGACAATGCAGCAACAATAAGAAATAAGAAAAGATAAGAAACTAAAGTAAATGGCTCTGTAGAATATACATTTTAGCATAAGTATAATACAGGAAGACATGATTTATAGCCCAATATTTACACGTGTTTTGGGGAAGATGGCATTGGGGGGGGGCAAGTGTTTAAATTGTGCAGTATTTAGCAATCACACTTCCGTACAGCTTCTTTGACTGCAGCAGTACAGTAATGGGATTCAGGGAAGCCATGTTAAGGACCAAATGGAGGTTCCATGTCATTAAATCATTCATTCCAATAGGTCATAGGTCGAATCAACAAATCATTAAACACTAGTTTTGATGATCTTCACACATTTTCCAGATGCGGCTTCCAAATCACTTCAGCGACCATCAACCACACCGGGTTCCACTCTTATCAGCTAAAAACAAGAAGTGGCTCCAGTGGGCACGCAATCACCAACACTGGACAATTGAGGAGTGGAAAAACATTGCCTGGTCCGATGAATCACGGTTCCTGTTGCGTCATGCTGGTGGTGTAATGGTGTGGGGAATGTTTTCCTGGCACAAGTTAGGTCTCTTGATACCAATTGAGCAACGTTTCCATGTCTTGAATAATTCAGGCTGTTCTGGAGGCAAAGGGAGGTCCTACCCGGTACTAGATGGATGTACCTAATAAACTGGGTGGATATTTTGCCTTGTGTTTTAGGTTATTGTCCTGCTGAAAGGTGAAATTGTCTCCCTGTGTCTGTTGGAAAGCAGACTGAACCAAGTTTTACCCTAGGATTTTGCCTGTTGGATTTTACCTGTGCTTAGCTCTATTCTGTTTATTTTTATCATACACTCCCTAGTCCTTGCCGATGACAAGCATACCCATAACATGATGCAACCACCACCATGCTTGAAAATATGAACAGTAGTGCTCAGTGATGTGTTGGATTTGCTCCGAATGCTTTTTATTCAGACATAAAGTTCATTTCTTTGCCAGATTTTTTTACAGTTCTACTTTAGTGCCTTATTGCAAACAGAATGCATGTTTTGGAATATTAGTATTCTTTCTTTCTTCCCCCCCCCCCCAATTTCGATCTTATCGCTGCAACTCCCCAACGGGGAGGTCGAGTCATGTGTCCTCCAAAACATGATCCGCCTAACCACGCTTCTTAACACCTGCCCGCTTAACCCGGAAGCCAGCCACACCAATGTGTTAGAGGAAACACCGTTCAACTGACAACCGAGGTCAGCCTGCAGGCCCACCACAAGGAGTTGCTAGAGCGTGATGAGCCAAGTAAAGCCCCCTCGGCCAAACCCTCCCCTAACCCGTACGACGCTGGGCCAATTGTGCGCCGGCCTATGGGACTCCCGATCACGGCCGGTTGTGATACAGCCCGGGATCGAACCAGGGTCTGTAATGACGCCTCTAGCGTTGCGATGCAGTGCCTTAGACCGCTGCGCCACTCGGGAGGCCCCGGAATATTTTTATTCTGTACAAGCTTCCTTATTTTCACTAATTTAGGTTAGTATTGTGGAGTAACTACAATGTTGTTGATCCATCCTCAGTTTTCTCCTATCACAGCCATTAAACTCTAACTGTTTTAAAGTCACCGTTGGCCTCATGGTGAAATCCCTCAGCGGATTCCTTCCTCTCCGGTAACTGAGTTAGGAAGGACGCCTGTATCTTTGTAGTGACTGGGTGTATTGATACAACTTCCAAAGTGTAATTAATAACTTCACCATGCTCAAAGGGATATTCAATGTCAAAATTTTTCCCCATCTACCAATACTGCCCTACAAAGGCAAAACGCAGTAACTACGAATTTGTTGTAGTGGCCTGGTATATTATCTGGTATTTAGTTTCCTGACACAAGAACAAGCCAGTTGATCAGAATATTTAATGGAGTTTCAGAAATTGCTGTCTGTCTAGTCATTTTTCACTCAATTTACTCTTGAATCACTGAGGTTAGGATCTGTACTTATCAATTTCATAATTATTATGTTTTTTTTATCACATATTATGCATTTTACCAACAGGACAACAACATTAAGCTGACATCCAAGACAACGCAGGAGTGGCTTCGGGACAAGTCTCTGAATGTCCTTGAGTGGCCCAGCCAGAGCCCGGACCTGAACCCGATCGAACATCTCTGGAGAGACTTGAAAATAGCTGTGCAGTGACGCTCCCCATCTAACTTGACAGAGCTTGAGATGATCTGCCCAGCTTGTAGTGTCATACCCAAGAACACTTGAGGCTGTAATCGCTGCCAAAGGTGCTTCAACAAAGAGTCTGAAAACTTATGTAAATGTGATATTTCAAATTTTTTTTTTTATACATTTGCAAAGAAATATGGGGTATTGTGTGTGGATTGATGAGGAAAAAAAACAATTGAATCAATTTTAGCGTAAGGCTGTAACGTAACAAAATGCGGAAAAAGTCAAGGGGTCTGAATACTTTCCGAAGGCACTGTATTAGTTATTCCTCTTCCTAGCTTCCTCACTCCCAGGTGAGTCTTAGTGACACCGTCTTCCTGTGGATCAAAGAGCCGAGGCCCACAGTGTCAGTGCCACATCTTCTGCAACCCTGTGGACCGCCCCTCCTATATGACTCTGATATGGTAAACACCTCCCCCACTCCCCCAACGTCTTCAGAAGTAAAGTAGTTCCCCCGGGGTTCACATTATAATGGTATACATTTAATATATGGCGGAGAAGCGCAGCATTCCATCACAATAGATCTAGGGACAATACGCTCTGAGAACTTACAGTACATGAGCAGATACAGTATGGCTTGGCAGAGACATATTGGACCATACATATTGCAGTAGGCCTAAAGGGTAGGGTTTAAGATTTCTTATCGAAGTATACTTAGCTCTTAGCTTACAATTTAGCTCTTTCTCTGAGTCATTCAGGTACTTGGTACATGACAAAGTTCAAGTTTCATGTTTTAATGTCACATGCACAAGTACAGTGAAATGCCTTTCTTGCAATCTCAAAACCCAACAATGCAAAAATAAATTACAATGTATTACTAGAAAAAACACATGAGAAATATGAAGAACACAATAAGTAAGTAAGCATACTATATACAGGGTCAATGGAAGAGAAGCCCCAACTCCAAACACCTCCTGAAGGGAACTGAATGGATAAAGAGAAGCCCCAACTCTAAACACTATGCCTCAAAGATATTGAAGCATGAGGACTGACTAGGCTGCCCCTCGTGCTCACATATCACAGTTATTTGTCAGACTGAATTTTGGCACAATATGGGCCCAGAATATTAGTGAATAATCAAAGGCTGTGATTTTGCTTTGAGGACATCATATCGAGCGCCATCTTGTTTTTTTGACCCCCCCTTAATAAAAGTCAAAATGTGCTGAGGGAGAAAGAGAACAGAGTGTTGTGATCCGTGATAATATTGCTACAAACTGCTACTGTATGGATCTTAGCAGTTGATGCTAGTTCAATTAAAGCACCATTGACTACTGCCAAGGCTGAGTATTTTCCAACAGGGATCTGTTTGTCTGTTGCCTTCATAGCGAGCAGTTTGGTCCATCTGTCATCATTGGATGTGTTACAGCCTATGTACTGTATATAGGATGTAGTCTAATGCATTTCCATGTTCCTTAGTCACTCTATGAATGGAGAGCAATGACTAGTCAGGATTGGCTGAATGCTAGTTGTATGGAGTCATCTGAAACACTGAATCAAACTGAGCCACATTGCTATTTCCCAATGCAGTCTTTCAATTCAAACCATTGCAAAAGTAAATACTCAAATGCAGCCTACTCCCAGTGAATTTCAGGAGCTGGGGTTTGCCGGGTTAATAGATAGACAGGCAGGTTTGTGGATCGATTGATTTTGGGTTTTGTTAGGACATTTGGGGCTGGCCCCGTGGGCACCAGAGCTGGTCTGTGTGTGTGTACCTGCGTGCAAGTGCGCTTGTGCGATCTGGCCCAAACTCTGCCAAGGCTAAGCTGAAATCTTACTCACTCTCCACCAAAGGAACGTCAAATAAGACCCTCCCTGGCCATCAATAGTTGTTAATAATTTATTCACATACTGACAGATCGCTCTTTATGAAAACGGTATTTGAAAACGGTATTTGAGTGTGATAAACTAGGAATATCAAGGCAAGATTATGTTCTCCAGTCTGCTAGAATGACCTATCAGACAATGTAAGTTAAACAGATTTACCCGCTAAAAGATTAAGAAGCATGTTGTTGGTTTACATCCTGGAGGAGTGCAACAACTGTGGGGTTAAAATGATTTACCGCGACTCCGTAGTGAATGGCTGACTGGGATGCCATGGAGATAGCCGAGGGTTACAGTTTTTTAAAGAGCTCTAAACGCTGTCTGCTGTCTGCTCTCTCTCTCTCTCTCTCTCTCTCTCTCTCTCTCTCTCTCTCTCGCTTTCTTTCTCTCTCCTTTCTTTCTCTCTCTCTCAATCTTTCTCTTGTTCGCTCCCTGGAGAGTGGAGGACTGCTTTAAAGTCACACCTGAACTCAAGCAAAGCAAATGATTGTGAATATGATGATGTTAGTAGTGACGATAATGGTGGTAGTAGTAGTGATGATGATGATGATGATGAAGATGGAGGCGGTGGAGGTGGTGCTGCTGATTTTGATGATAGTGGCAATGATAATAATTGTGGTAATTCTAATATTAGATATTGATGTTGTCAACCGTATGTCAATCGTATGTAATGAATCATGCTGATGGTATATTCCCCTCCCCCTCTTCCTCACACAGTCCCTCTAAGGTATGCTACTATACCAATGCATCAGTACAAATGAATCCCCCTGACCGCTGAGGGACATTGATTATCCACCCAGACATGGTGTTTTCCTTTAATTATTTACCACCGTAGTCGATCCCTCCATCTATCCCCCTCTCTTCCTCTCTTCTTCTCTCCCTCCTTCTTGTCTTTGATGCGTTCTAGCCAGGATGGCAATGGCTAGTTGAATGATTGTTCGATCTAGCACCTCTATGTGGCATTTATCTTCAGCAGAGTGTTTTAATATGGGTTGGGTCATATAGACTCTTTAGTGTGCCGGTGTCTACGTGTATATACAGTGTCTTGCAAAAGTATTCAGACCCCTTGGATTTCTTCACATTTTATTGTGTTACAAAGTGGGATTCAAATAGATTTTATTGTCATTTTTTGTCAACAATCTACCCAAAATACTTAAAATATAGTCTTGGCATAGGTTTTCAGCCCCTTTGTTTATCCTAAATTAGTTCAGGAGTAAAATTCGGCTTAACAAATCACATAATGAGGTACATGGACTCACTTTGAAATAATAGGGGTTGACATGATTTTTGAATGACTAAACCTTCCTCTGTCCCCATGGCGCCGGAGAAGTTGGCTGCCGTTTTACAGCCCTCTAACCAATTGTACTATTATGTGTGTTTTTTCGCATTATTTGTAATTTATTCTGTACATAATGTTTCTGCCACCGTCTCTTATGACCAAAAATACCTTCTGGATATCAGGACAGCGATTACGCACCTCGTATTGGACAAAGATTTTTTCTTCAACAAGTCGGACGTGAAGGATATTCTACAGACACCCGACAAGGCCCAAATCCCCGTCATTCGCATGAGAAAGAGACTGAGATATCGTGGACGTAGGTCGGGGTGCCTTGTAAGGATCCGACGGCGAGCGAGTAAACTCCATCTTCCATCAATCCTATTAGCCAATGTTCAATCATTTGAAAATAAATTGGACGACCTAAAATGAAGGTTATCCTACCAACGGGACATTAAAAACTGTAATATCTTATGTTTCACCGAGTCGTGGCTGAACGACGACATGGATAACATACAGCTGGCGGGATATACGCTACATCGGCAGGATAGAACGGCTGACTCCGGTAAGACAAGGGGTGGCAGTCTGAGTATATCTGTAAACAACAGCTGGAGCATAAAATCTAATACTAAGGAAGTCTCGAGGTTGTCCTCGCCTGAGGTAGAGTATCTCATGATAAGCTGTAGACCACACTATTTACCAAGAGAGTTTTCATCTATATTTTTCGTAGCTGTCTATTTACCACCACAAACCGATGCTGGCATTAAGATTGCACTCAATGAGCTGTATAAGGCCATAAGTAAACAGGAAAACACTCATCCAGAGGCAGCGCTCCTACTGGCTGGGGACTTTAATGCAGGGAAACTTAAATCCGTTCTACCTAATTTCTACCAGCATTTTAAATGTGCAACCAGAGGAAAAAAAACTCTAGACCACCTTTACTCCACACACAGAGACACATACAAAGCTCTCCCTCGCCCTCCATTTGGCAAATCTGACCATAACTCTATCCTCCTGATTCCTGCTTATAGGCAAAAACTAAAGCAGGAAGCACCAGTGACTCGGTTAATAAGGAAGAGGTCAGATGACGCAGATGCTAAGCTACAGGACTGTTTTGCTAGCACAGACTGGAATATGTTCCGGGATTCTTACGATAGCATTGAGGAGTACACCACATCAGTCACTGGCTTCATCAATAAGTGCATCGATGACGTCGTCCCCACAGTGACCGTACGTACATACCCCAACCAGAAGCCATGGATTACAGGCAACATCCGCACTGAGTTTAAGGGTAGAGCTGCCGCTTTCAAGGAGCGGGACTCTAACCCGGACGCTTATAAGAAATCCCGCTATGCCCTCCGACGAACCATCAAACAGGCAAAGAGTCAATACAGGACTAAGATTGAATCGTACTACACCGGCTCTGACGCTCGTCGGATGTGGCAGGGCTTGAAAACTATTACAGATTACAAAGGGAAGGACAGCCGCGAGCTGCCCGGTGACACAGCCTACCAGACGAGCTAAATCACTTCTATACTCGCTTCGAGGCAAGCAACACTGAAGCATGCATGAGAGCATCAGCTGTTCCGGATGACTATGTGATCACGCTCTCCATAGCCGATGTGAGTAAGACTTTTTAGCAGGTCAACATTCACAAGGCCGCAGGGCCAGACGGATTATCAGGACGTGTACTCCGAGCATGTGCTGACCAACTGGCAAGTGTCTTCACTGACATTTTCAACATGTCCCTGACTGAGTCTGTAATACCAACATGTTTCAAGCAGACCACCATAGTCCCTGTGCCCAAGAACACTAAGATAACCTGCCTAAATGACTACCGACCCGTAGCACTCACGTCTGTAGCCATGAAGTGCTTTGAAAGGCTGGTCATGGCTCACATCAACACCATTATCCCAGAAACCCTAGACCCACTCCAATTTGCATACCGCCCCAACAGATCCACAGATGATGCAATCTCTATTACACTCCACACTGCCCTTTCCCACCTGGACAAGAGGAACACATACGTGAGAATGCTATTCATTGACTACAGCTCAGCGTTCAACACCATAGTGCCCTCAAAGCTCATCACTAAGCTAAGGACACTGGGACTAAACACCTCCCTCTGCAACTGGATCCTGGACTTCCTGACGGGCCGCCCCCAGGTGGTAAGGGTAGGTAACAACACATCTGCCACGCTGATCTTCAACACTGGGGCCCCTCAGGGGTGCGTGCTCAGTACTCCCTGTTCACCCATGACTGCATGGCCAGGCACGACTCCAACACCATCACTAAGTTTGCCGACGACACAACAGTCGTAGGCCTGATCACCGACAACGATGAGACAGCCTATAGGGAGGGGGTCAGAGACCTGTCCGTGTGGTGCCAGTATAACAACCTCTCCCTCAACGTGATCAAGACAAAGGAGATGATTGTGGACTACAGGAAAAAAAAGAGGACTGAGCACACCCCCATTCTCATCGACAGGGCTGTAGTGGAACAGGTTGAGAGCTTCAAGTTCCTTGGTGTCCACATCACCAACAAACTATCATGGTCCAAACACACCAAGACAGTCGTGAAGAGGGCACGACAAAGCCTATTCCCCCTCAGGAGACTGAAAAGATTTGGCATAGGTCCTCAGATCCTCAAAAAGTTATACAGCTGCACCATCGAGAGCATCCTGACTGGTTGCATCACCGCCTGGTATGGCAACTGCTTGGCCTCCGACTGCAAGGCACTACAGAGGGTAGTGCGTACGGCCCCATTACATCACTGGGTCCAAGCTTCCTGCCATCCAGGACCTCTATACCAGGCAGTGTCAGAGGAAAGCCCTAAAAATTGTCAAAGACTCCAGCCACCCTAGTCATAGACTGTTCTCTCTGCTACCGCATGGAAAGCGGTACCGGAGCGCCAAGTCTAGGTCCAAAAGGCTTCTTAACAGCTTCTACCACCAAGCCATAAGACTCCTGAACAACTAATCATGGCTACCTGGACTATTTGCATTGCCCCCCACCCCCCAACCCCCTCTTTTACGCTGCTACTACTCTGTTTATTATTCATGCATAGTCAGTTTAACTCTAACCACATGTACATATTACCTCAATTACCTCGACTAACCTGTGCCCCCACACATTGACTCTGTACCGGTACCCCCTGTATATAGCCTCCCTACTGTTATTTTATTTTACTGCTGCTCTTTAATTATTTGCTATTTTTTACTTAACATTTTTGTTTTATTTTCTTAAAAACTGCATTGTTGGTTATGGGCTTGTAAGTAAGCATTTCAATGTAAGGTCTACACCTGTTGTATTCGGCGCACATTTGATTTGATTTGATTTGATACGTACAACATCTGTAAGGTCCCTCAGTCAAGTATTGAATTTCAAGCACATATTCAACTACAACGACCAGGGAGCAGTGATGAGTAGATGGGCAACAATAACAAATCAGACATTGAAAATATCTTTAAGCATGGTGAAGTTAATAATTATGCTGTGGATTATGTATTAAACCACCCAGACATATCAAAGATACAGTCGTCCTTCTGAACTGAGCTGCGGGACAGGAAAGAAACCGCTCAGGGATGTTACGACGAGGCCATTGGTGATTTTAAAACAGCTACAGAGTTCAATGGCTGTGATGGGAGAAAACTGAGGATGGATCAACAACGTTGTAGTGACTCCACAATAATGACCTAAATGACAAAGTGAAAAGAAGAATACAAATAATATTACAGAATAACAAGGCGCTAAAGTAATACTGCAAAAAAAACACAGCAAAAGAATACACTTCTTGGCCTAAATGCAAAGCCTTATGTCTGAGTAACTGCCTCCTTATTTTCAAGCTTGGTAGTGGCTGCATCATGGTATGGGTGTGCTTGACATCGGCAAATACTGGGGAGGTTTTCAGGATAAAAAGAAATGGGATGGAGCTAAGCACAGGCAAAAACCAAGAGGAAAACCTGTTTCAGTCTGCTTTACACCAGAGACTTGGAGAGGAATTCACCTTTCAGCAGGACAATAATCTACAACAAGGCCAAATCTACACTTGAGTTGCTTACGAAGAAGACGGTGAGTGTTTCTGAGTGGCCAAGCTACAGTTTTGACTTAAATCTGCTTGAAGATCTATGGCAAGACTTGAAATTTGCTGTCTAGCCATGAACCCCAACATCTTGACAGAGCTTGAAGAATTTTGAAAATAATAATGGGCAAATATTGCATAATCCAGGTGTGCAAGGCTCTTATAGACTTCCCCAAGAAGACTCAAAGCTGTAATCGATGCCAAAGGAGTTTCTAACATGTATTGACTCAGGGTGCTAAATACTTATGCAATGACTATATTTTAGTAATTACATTTTTATTAATCCCAACAAACAACAGTATTTTGTGTAGATTGTTGACAATAAATGACATTTAAATCAATTTTAATCTCACTTTGTAACACACACACAAAAAAAGCAAATGCAAGCGACCTTCATAAATATGTGATGAATGCAAAAGAAGTAGAGCTTAATCATCTTCTTCCTCCCTATGCGGCGAGGAGAAAAGAGGAGCGGGGTGTTATTATTTACAGGCAGGAGAGCATGTAGGGAAGGAACCCAATGCCCTGCAAATGGCAGACTTAAAGGTCCTGAACAGTAAAAATCATATTTTTCATCAAATTTGATGAAATTAGGATGAAACCAGTTCAAATTAGGGTGACCCAAGTATGAAAAATGACTGTAGCTGGTACATTGATCAAGTTTGATCATAAAGTTACTAGTCCCCTCCCCCCGTGTCAAACACTTGGATTCAGGAAGCAGGCATTACCAAGGATTTACTTCCCGCTTTATGCATTGTCACATAAAGCCGGAAATGTAATACACCAATTGCAGCGTCTTATCATCTTAACTACGTTGAACAAAAATATAAATGGAACATGCAACAATTTCAAAGATTTTAGTGAGTTACAGTTCATATAAGGAAATCAGTTAATTTAAATATATTCAATAAACCTTAATCTATGGATTTCACATGACTGGGAATACACATACAGTATGGATCTGTTGGTCACAATACCTAAAAAAAAAGGTAGGGGCGTGGATCAGAAAAACACTCAGTATCTGGTGTGACTACCATTTGCTTCATGCACCGCGACATCTCTTTCACATTGAGTTGATCAGGCTGTTGATTGTGGCCTGTGGAATGTTGTTCCACTCATCTTCAATGGCTGTGTGAAATTGCTGGATATTGGCGGGAACTGGAACACGCTATCGTACACGTCGATCCAGAGCATCCCAAACATGCTCAATGGGTGACATGCCTGGTGAGTATGCAGGCCATGGAAAACTGGGACATTTTCAGCTTCCAGGAATTGTGTGGACGACGAGCACGCAGATGAGCTTCCCTGAGACACTTTCTGACAGTTTGTGCAGAAATTATTCGGTTGTGCAAACCCACAGTTTCATCAGCTGTTTAGACTCAGTCGATCCCGAAGGTGAAGAAGCCGGATGTGGAGGTCCTGGGCTGGAGTGGTTACACGTGGTCTGCGGTTGTGAGGCCAGTTGGACGTACTGCCAAATTCTCTCAAATGACATTATGGTAGAGAAATTAACATGACATTCTCTGGCAACAGCTATGGTGGACATTCCCGCAGTCAGCATGCCAATTTCACGCTCCTTCAACTTGAGACATCTGTGGCATTGTGTTGTGTGACAAAACTGCACATTTTAGAGTGGCCTTTTATTGTCCCCAGCACAAGGTGCACCTATGTAATGATCATGCTGTTTAATCAGCTTCTTAATATGCCACACCTGTCTGGTGGATGGATTATCTTTGCAAAGGAGAAATGCTCACTAACAGGAATGTAAACAAATTTGTGCAGAGAATTTGAGACAAATAAGCTTTTTGTGCATATGGAACATTTTTGGGATATTTTATTTCAGCTCATGAAACATGGGACCAACACTTTACATTTTGCGTTTATATTTGTGTTTTTGTTTTGTGGTTATTATTATTTCACTGTCCATCTCCTTTTGTATTTCCACTATCATCAAGCTGTAATGAAAGATATTTCAGAAAATTCAACATCTACTCTGTCTGCACATCTTCCCTGGCAACCAAAGCAGCAGGAATGCTGCGACACAAAATCAGCTTTCCTAAGGAAAGGAATGGGGGATATGCTGTGAAGCCTGTGAAGACAGACCCTGAGCTGTCCATCCATCCTGTCTGCCCAGTGTGAGAGGCCTGAGCTGTCCATCCCAGGACCCCTGTCTGCCCAGTGTGAGAGGCCTGACCTGTCCATCCCAGGACCCCTGTCTGCCCAGTGTGAGAGGCCTGAGCTGTCCATCCCAGAACCCCTGTCTGCCCAGTGTGAGAGGCCTGACAAGAAGGAGGCCATGCAGTGCATTCGGAAAGTATTCAGAACCTTTGACTTTTTCCACATTTTGTTACGTTACAGCCTTAATCTAAAATGGTTTTAATTGTTTTTTTCCTCATCAATCTACACACAATACCCCATAATGACAAAGCAAAAACTGTTTTTTAGAAATTTAAAAAATAAATAAAATAAAAACCAACTGAAATATCACCTTTACATACAGTGGGGAGAACAAGTATTTGATACACAGCCGATTTTGCAGGTTTTCCTACTTACAAAGCATGTAGATGTCGGTAATTTTTATCATAGGTACACTTCAACTGTGAGAGACGGAATCTAAAACAAAAATCCAGAAAATCACATTGTATGATTTTTAAGTAATTAATTTCCATTTATGCAGGAAAACCTGCAAAATCGGCAGTGTATCAAAAACTTGTTCTCCCCACTGTACATACATATATACATACATATACATTTCCTTTTTTAAAATATATTTCCCTTTATTACTTTCCAACCCCACCACCCCTTCCCTAATTGGAGTAAACTAGTGAACAACAATGCTTAGACCTCTACTTCCAGCTTATACATACAATATACATTTTATGGACACAGTCAATTTGACAATAATTATATTTTGTTTGTTTGTACTCCTGAACTTCCTCTACCCTCAACCTCTCTGATCATTTTCATGATGTCCATCCGTTTTGCTTCTATATGCCATATCTTTCTAACTGTGCTCTTTTACAAAAGCTCTCAACCTATAACCTATATACAGTGGGGAGAACAAGTATTTGATACACTGCCGATTTTGCAGGTTTTCCTACTTACAAAGCATGTAGAGGTCTGTAATTTTAATCATAGGTACACTTCAACTGTGAGAGACGGAATCTAAAACAAAAATCCAGAAAATCACATTGTATGATTTTTAAGTAATTCATTTGCATTTTATTCCATGACATAAGTATTTGATCACCTACCAGTAAGAATTCCGGCTCTCACAGACCTGTTAGTTTTTATTTAAGAAGCCCTCATGTTCTCCACTCATTACCTGTATTAACTGCACCTGTTTGAACTCGTTACCTGTATAAAAGACACCTGTCCACACACTCAATCAAACAGACTCCAACCTCTCCACAATGGCCAAGACCAGAGAGCTGTGTAAGGACATCAGGGATAAAATTGTAGACCTGCACAAGGCTGGGATGGGCTACAGGACAATAGGCAAGCAGCTTGGTGAGAAGGCAACAACTGTTGGCGCAATTATTAGAAAATGGAAGAAGTTCAAGATGACGGTCAATCACCCTCGGTCTGGGGCTCCATGCAAGATCTCACCTTGTGGGGCATCAATGATCATGAGGAAGGTGAGGGATCAGCCCAGAACTACACGGCAGGACCTGGTCAATGACCTGAAGAGAGCTGGGACCATAGTCTCAAAGAAAACCATTAGTAACACACTACGGCGTCATGGATTAAAATCCTGCAGCGCACGCAAGGTCCCCTTGCTCAAGCCAGCGCATGTCCAGGCCCGTCTGAAGTTTGCCAATGACCATCTGGATGATCCAGAGGAGGAATGGGAGAAGGTCATGTGGTCTGATGAGACAAAACTCCACTCGCCGTGTTTGGAGGAAGAAGAAGGATGAGTACAACCCCAAGAACACCATCCCAACCGTGAAGCATGGAGGTGGAAACATCATTCTTTGGGGATGCTTTTCTGCAAAGGGGACAGGACGACTGCACCGTATTGAGGTGAGGATGGATGGGGCCATGTATCGCGAGATCTTGGCCAACAACCTCCTTCCCTCAGTAAGAGCATTGAAGATGGGTCGTGGCTGGGTCTTCCAGCACCCGAAACACACAGCCAGGGCAACTAAGGAGTGGCTCCGTAAGAAGTATCTCAAGGTCCTGGAGTGGCCTAGCCAGTCTCCAGACCTGAACCCAATATAACATCTTTGGAGGGAGCTGAAAGTCCGTATTGCCCAGCGACAGCCCCAAAACCTGAAGGATCTGGAGAAGGTCTGTATGGAGGAGTGGGCCAAAATCCCTGCTGCAGTGTGTGCAAACCTGGTCAAGACCTACAGGAAACGTATGATCTCTGTAATTGCAAACAAAGGTTTCTGTACCAAATATTATGTTCTGCTTTTCTGATGTATCAAATACTTATGTCATGCAATAAAATGCAAACTAATTACTCAAAATTCATACAATGTGATTTTCTGGAGTTTTGTTTTAGATTCCATCTCTCACAGTTGAAGTGTACCTATGATAAAAATTACAGACCTCTACATGCTTTGTAAGTAGGAAAACCTGCAAAATCGGCAGTGTATCAAATACTTGTTCTCCCCACTGTATATCTCACTAGATCAGGATATTTAAGCCTCCATATTTCTACTAGTTCTAATGTATCCATGACATTCATGATTTCCTTAAGAGCATGAGGGTGATTGTTTGTAGTGTGATTTCCTTTACGGTCCATTGAGCTATTTAAAACTGTATTATAATCTCCCACCATAATAATAGAGTCTTGAATTGCTTGCAGGGTTGATAATTTATTATATATATTGTCAAAGAAGTGTGGATCATCATCATTTGGTCCATAAGGTTAATGAGCCATATCTGTTTATGGTCCAATAACATATTTAAAATAATCCATCTACCTTGCGTATCTGTTTGGACAATTTGCACATTCGGATTGAAATTACTGTTAATTAATATCATGAGTTTCTTTGCCAATGGGAGAAGTATATTTGCCCCCCCCCCCCCCATTCCTTTTCCCACGCAACTTCATCTAGAATTGTTGAATGACTTTCCTGTAAACAATAGAGATTATATTCCTTCTCTTCTGCTTCCCATCAATCTCTGTAGTAGGTTGCATTTCCTCAAGCCTAAGTAATTCACTTTGATATCACATTGTTACTTTGTATTGTTTTTTTCAAGCATTTGGACAGGAAATGAGTGTTACAATCGAATCAATGGGTCCTGCACACTGTAGGACGACTGGGCTTATATATTAGGCTTATGGCTCAAATAATACTTTTATGTCAAATGATGTCTCACCATTATTTCTCACAGTGTTCATGTTGATCAATATTTCGGCTATGCTGGCCGTTTTGTAAATTATCAAATAAATGTCTGATCAAAATATACAATTATGAACATATTGTAACTGATAATGCTGATGTAGAGGCACCAATAAATTGTCCAGTACACTTATTGTATGCTGTTTTCATGTACATTAACTTATGTCTAAGATGACTCAGGCTTGACTAATTCTTGTGAATAAGTGTATCAGTGAACTACACTACCCCAATAAGAAGGGGAAACCCCTCTGACCATCTCACTTAATGGGTTTTGAGAAGGGGACAAGGAGAGGACATGAGGAATCAAGGAAATGCAATTGAGATTCTCCCCTTGTTTTACCCATTCCTCACCTCCCTCGCAAAGCTCATTGGGGGAAAGGAGGGTTGGTTCCTCCCCTCAGGCTACAATGCACTTTCAAGAATGCTGATACGGATACAGGTATCCTGTGTCTTTTTGTGTTTTTCCTCTCCTTCTGCCCTAATCACAGGTGTCCTTTATGTTCCTGATTGGTGGTCGATTGACATCCGTTTGTCTGCTGATTGCTGAGGTGGACCAATCAGTGGACATTCCTCTGCATTGCACCACCTGTTTCTGGTTTTTCAATCACACATCCCATTGTTTAAAAGCCGGTCAGTTGTGTTTGTAGAGAGAGACTATTTTCCGTATGTGAGTATGGATACTGTGGTGTCCTGTGTTTTTTGTACTCACTCATTTGCTGGTTACTCTGTTTGGTAACTTTGTTGTGTGTTTCTGGGAAAAGGGGAATTTAAGCAAGTTGCCCTTGGGCATACATTACCCGTAGGAAGAAAACTGTCTAAAAACACTAGTTAGACCTGAGCGGAACACCCACTGTAATTTTTGTATGATTAGCAGTAGCTTAGCGGTTCTTGAGGCAGGCAAGATCAGTTTAGGGTTTGTTTACACTATTGTTTCATTTCTTGGGTCCTGCTCAGCCCTTTTTCCCAAACCTTTACCGTGTGTTCAAAAATAAACATTTTATGTTTGACGGTAGTTTATGGTTGTCGTGTAGTTTTTGTTCTCACTGTTTCCATGTCACGATTCTAATTTGCATGAATTATGTTACGGGTCTCTTGTCCATCCACCCGACGTTTAAAGCCACGGGGTTCGTAACACAATGTGGGGGCTCGTCTGGGATCATTCTCATTGATACCCATGCTACTCATGCAAATTAGTTAGTGTCTGGTTCAGTGTTGAGCTTGGCAGCTGTAACTAACTGGTTTTGTGTTCAGTATTCGTCGGCTCGTGTTGCTCGTTTAAGATGGCTACTTTTGAGTTGGATGCCTTTTTGGAAAACCCTACGTGGGAGGTTTTTGAGAATTGCCGTAGAGTGGATCTACAGGCTTTGGCTGACCACTTTTCTGTACCCACATCAAGGGTTTTAGTGAAAGTAGAAGTTAGGAAAACAGTGTTAGAGATATTGTTGAACGAGCGAGTGCTTGAGTTACCGCCACCTGAGTCTGCTGCTCCTGTAGGGGATGTGGCTGCTGCTCCTGTAAGCCCGTCGGTGTCTGAGGACGAGGCTAAGGCTCCAGCCACATTGCCCCGTTTTGACCCACTCTCCCCACTGTCCGACAGTGATGCCAGGATGGATGTCCGCTCGACACGGCTCCAAATGGAGGCAGAAGAGCGGGCACAAATCAGGCAAGACAAGCTGGAGATGCGTAAAATGGAACTAGAGGCAGAACAGGAGACGCGTAAGATGGAACTGGAGACGCGTAGGCTTGATCAAGAACTGGAGACGCGTAGACTTGATCAGGAACTAGAGATGCGTAAACTGGAACTGGAGGCAGAAACCGTGAGGTTAGTCTCTGCTCATACTATGCCTGCTAGTGAGCCGTCCTCACCAGCTGTGTCGTCTGCTACTTTTGATATTAGTAGACAGATCACCTTGGTGCCTGTGTTTAGGGAGTCAGAGGTTGATTCCTATTTCAGTGTTTTTGAACGTATAGCAGTAGCATTGAAATGGCCCGAAGAGGTATGGTGCCTATTACTTCAGTGTAAATTAACAGGTAAAGCCCAAGAGGTTCTGTTAGCGCTACCTCTTGAAGACAGCTTGAATTATGACGTGGTCAAAGCTACTGTTCTTCGTGCCTATGAGCTGGTTCCTGAGGCATATCGACAGAGATTTAGGTCTCATAAAAAGTATTCTACTCAGACTTATGTGGAGTTTGCTAGAGACAAAGGAAATCTGTTTGACAAATGGCACAGTGCTAGTAAGGTAACTGATTTTAACTCTCTACGGGAGTTAATCTTGTTAGAAGAGTTTCAAAATTGCTTACCCGAACGCATTGTAGTTTATCTGAACGAACAGAAAGTATCCTCACTGTCGGAAGCGTCTGTATTGGCAGACGAGTTTGTGTTGACGCATAAGAGCGTGTTTTCGGCTCGTACGGAGAGCAGGGCCGCAGAGTTGCTAACTTTTAGTCCTAGTCGACCAGCAGTACATCCAGCACACCCAAAAGATGTGCGTCACTGTTTCTATTGTCATAAGGTGGGACATATGGTTAATGATTGCTTTCTGCTAAAACGCAAACAGGGGATGCCTCAGCACACCAGGCCGCCAATGGGTGTGGGGCTGATTTGTACGGTTGTAAGGCCGGAATCAAAGCAGATGCCTCATAGTGAATGTGGTTTGAAAGTCCCAGTCCCAGATCAGTTATGAACCATTCATTTTTTAGGGGTTTGTTTCCATATCAGATGACGAAGCGTCTCAGCGCCCGGTTAGAATCCTCAGAGATACTGGTGCGGCGCAGTCGTTCATACTATCTGATGTGTTGCCCTTGTCCAATAATACATATTGTGGTTCCAATGTGTTAGTACAAGGAATTGAAATGGGATTCGTGCCATTGCACTTTGTGAACGTACACTCTGAGTTAGTCAGTGGATTGTTCAGAGTTGGAGTACGTCCTATGTTGCCAGTAAAAGGTGTGACATTTATGATGGGCAACGATATTGCCGGAGGAAAGGTGATACCCGTATTGGATAAAAGTGACCAGTCTCTCCCGAGGAGCTGCCACAGGGTTATCCAGATGTGTTCCCCGCTTGTGCTGTCACACGTGCTCAAGCACGACAAGTGGGTGACGTGATAGATTTGTCGAACACGATTCTATTCAGAGAGTGTGACCCAGAGGATAGCTCGGGTGCTACCTCTGGTAAGCTGGTGCAGTCTGACCAACAGCCCAGGGAAAGGAAGAAGTATGTGGAACTTGTTGCTGAGACAATACAGTTACCAGTCACTCATGAGCAGCTGATCGCTAACCAGAAGGTTGACATTAGCCTGGCTAAATGTTTTTCTAGTGTTGTCTCAGAGGAGGAGCTAAAGAAGAAAAACATGGCATACTTCATTGATGGTAATCTCCTCATGCGGAAATGGACATCCCATGTTGACGCTGGCGGAGATTGGGATGCTGTTTACCAAATAGTGATTCCTACAGCCTTTTGACAAAACGTTTTATCCCTCGCTCATGAACACCAGTGGTCCGGACATCTGGGAGTCACCAAGACTTATGATCGAGTTTTGCGACATTTCTTTTGGCCTTGTTTAAAACAAGATGTGGCTCAGTTCTGTCGGACTTGCCACACCTGTCAAGTAACTGGGAAACCGAACCAGGTTATTTCCCCCGCGCCTCTTTGTCCCATACCGGCCATAGGTGAACCATTTGAACATGTGATGGTTGATTGTGTTGGACCATTACCAAAGACAAAATCTGGTGACCAGTTTCTGTTGACGATTATGTGTGTGGCCACCAGGTACCCAGAGGCCATTCCTCTGCGAAGGATTACTGCTCTGGTGGTGAGTAAAGCTTTGATCAAATTCTTCTCAACTTTTGGGTTACCTAAAGTGGTACAAACTGATCAGGGTACGAATTTCCTTTCTAAGCTTTTCAAACAAGTGTTAAAATCCTTGTCAGTTACACACCGTGTGTCAAGCGCATATCACCCAGAGTTTCAGGGTGCGCTTGAATGTTGGCATCAGACACTGAAGTCTATGCTCCGTAAATATTGCTTGGAATCTGAGAAGGATTGGGATGAGGGAGTTCCTCTAGTTTTGTTTGCTGTCCGTGAGACAGTACAGGAATCCTTAGGGTTCAGCCCAGCTGAACTGGTGTTTGGACACACCATGAGAGGACCTATGAAAGTCCTTAAGGATCAGTTTTTATCACAAGAGTTGGGTGTACTTGCTTCATCTGAATCTCAATTCCATTTCCTTGATTCAACTCGCACTTTGCTAAGTTCAGGGTTAGAGAAGCGGCTGCTAGACGTTCACACACTACCCTTAGAGTGTTAACATGATCAGACCACTCAGTTGAATAAATTACCAGATCATCAAGGTAAGCACTACAATTAGGAACTCCAGCCAATACTGTGTTAACCAGGCGTTGGAAAGTGTCTGGTGCGTTCCGCATCCCAAATGCCATGACAGCATATTGTAGGAAGTGATCTGGGGTCACAAAGGCAGGGATGTCGGAGGCACGTGAGGTTAACGGCACCTGCCAGTAACCTTTTAGAAGATCTAGTTTGGTTACATAAGTAGCAGCACCAACAGTGTCAATACAGTCATCCAGTCTGGGTAACGGGAACGAGTCGGGCAGTGTGACAGCATTTACCTTCCGATAGTCCGTACATAACCTCGATGTCCCATCAGGTTTAGGAACCAGAATGCACAGAGAACTCCAAGGACTTGAACTAGGCATAGCCAGGTTATTCTCCAGCAAATAACCGACCTCATCCCTCATTATCTTTCTTTTAGAGACGTTGACACGATAAGCATGTTGCTTGATAGGTGCAGCGTTTCCAACATTAATGTCATGTTCTAACACATTTGTGCATGTAGGAACATCATTAAAAAGACATGGAAAGCTGTGTAATAGTCTCACAATATCATCTGACTGTCCGTCCGTTAAATGAATCAGGCTTGACGGGAGAGACAGCAGCATCTCTGAATTGGGCAATCTAGCACACTGCTGCTGAGTATTGCGCAACTCCAAACCATCTCCGTCCACATCATTAACATGACTTCCCACTACAGCCGCAGCAGCAATAGAGACAGCGATTCGGCCAGTTTCTCTGGACTGTCTATCTGAGTGACGGGTCTGGTGTGGTATGTCTTCAACATGTTAATGTGGCACACACACGAGATTGGCGTTTTCTATCAGGAGTCTGTATCACGTAGTCAGTTTCACTTAGTTTCTTTTCAATTACATAAGGACCAGAGAAACGTGCTGACAATTACGCTCCTGGCACAGGCAACAATACAATAACTTGGTCACCTGACTGCAGTGAACGAGAAACAGCCTGGGTGTCATAGTGCCGTTTCATCCGTCTCTGTGAGGAAGACAGCGCTTCCTTTGCTAGAGCACAGGCACCATGTAGGCGCTCATGAAAGCGACTAACGTAGTCCAACACATTTTCTTTCACACACAACTCTTGTGATAAAAACTGATCCTTAAGGACTTTCATAGGTCCTCTCATGGTGTGTCCAAACACCAGTTCAGCTGGGCTGAACCCTAAGGATTCCTGTACTGTCTCACGGACAGCAAACAAAACTAGAGGAACTCCCTCATCCCAATCCTTCTCAGATTCCAAGCAATATTTACGTCTCTAAAAGAAAGATAATGAGGGATGAGGTCGGTTATTTGCTGGAGAATAACCTGGCTATGCCAAGTTCAAGTCCTTGGAGTTCTCCGTGCATTCTGGTTCCTAAACCTGATGGGACATCCAGGTTATGTACGGACTATCGGAAGGTCAATGCTGTCACAGTGCCCGACTCGTTCCTGTTACCCAGATTGGATGACTGCATTGATACTGTTGGTGCTGCTACTTATGTAACCAAACTAGATCTTCTAAAAGGTTACTGGCAGGTGCCGTTAACCTCACGTGCCTCCGACATCTCTGCCTTTGTGACCCCAGATCACTTCCTACAATATGCTGTCATGGCATTTGGGATGCGGAACGCACCAGCCACTTTCCAACGCCTGGTTAACACAGTATTGGCTGGAGTTCCTAATTGTAGTGCTTACCTTAATGATCTGGTAATTTATTCAACTGAGTGGTCTGATCATGTTAACACTCTAAGGGTAGTGTGTGAACGTCTAGCAGCCGCTTCTCTAACCCTGAACTTAGCAAAGTGCGAGTTGAATCAAGGAAATGGAATTGAGATTCAGATGAAGCAAGTATTTGACAGCTATTAAAGCCCCCATGCAATCTTTGTAATTTTATTTTTAAACCATCACTATGTCTAATAAATAACTGTGTTTTATGTCATGAAAATAACTCCCAATTATATGTTTTATAATTTATTTCCCTGAGCCTCCTTTGGCTCTTGAAAGGCTGTCTGATCATTTGGGCGTTAGGAAACAAGCCCACCCCTTTACAAGGATGAACACTCATTGGTCTATTAAAATCAGATCACATTGTGCCATCATGATGTGGGCCAAAAGTTCCATCCCACCTGAACAGGCTAAAATTCCAGGCATTTTTTTCAGTATTATTTCGACCTCATAGTAGGGCCAGGATGATCCCAGTATCGTGGCAAGGAAACAAATATTAGCGGATTTAACTTCTTTAGGAAAACAGCCCTAATGTTGGGAACAAATATAATTATGTTGTCATTCAGAATCACATTAACTTATTTTCCAAGTATAGCACACAATATTTTACATACAGTAGGTTTCGTGTTTTCATTTTTGTCATGGAAAAAATATTGCGATACTGATACCGTCACGACGTACCTCATAGTGTGTGTGTAGAAATATCATTAAAAAAAGGACAATCACATTTCTGACTGCACTGCCCCATAACATTTTTAGACAGTGCCAGACTGACTGCGCTACCATAATGGCCTGTCCAGAAACAACCCCTAGCCTAGGGGTACTCAACTAATATTTGAGAAGGTCCAGTAACACACATTTTTGGATGGATATGGTCCTTTATCGGCGCTGTGGTGCAGCATAGTAACTAACATAGTCGTCTAGGACTTTGGAAACATGTTATATAAAATGTACATTAAATACATTAAATGAGACTAAGAATTTGAATTAATTACAACTTCTTTTGAACGTAAACATGTGCAACATCGCTGAAGAACAAAAGTGGTTGCATAATTGTCTATGCAAAAAGTGCACTGTGAACCATTGTACATGTTTTCTAGAGAACAAAGGAGAGTTGAACAAAAATAATAATCTGAATGCACAGAATGTCACTGTGGGCCATGCAATATTCATGTATAAGTCACTATGGGCCTTGCCCTGCATTAATGAGAGAAATTACACTTTCTGTCTCCTGCCAATACTTTGAACTTTGGCACAAATGGTGTGAGAGCAACTCTGAGACACTGGTGCAGGTGTTCATTGGTGAGCCTGGTGCGGTATTTGTTTTTAATAAAGTGAATTGTGGAGAAGGCTGATTCACAGCTATATGTGGAGCCAAACGTGGTCAGGATGCATATAACCAGTTTCTTGAGAACAGGGAAATCAGCTGCAGGCACCATCTTTCCCCAGAAAGTGACAGGGTCACAATCACCAGCCTGCTCCTTCAAAGCCACATTTTCTTGTAGCTCAATCAACTCCATTTGCAGTGATGCAACACCTACCCATCTGAAGACCTGTTTTGCTTCTTCTGACAACTTTGTCACATTTGTGACCAAGAAGGGGTTCTGGATGAGCAGCAGCAGTTCTCTTCCAACAGTGAAGTCATCAAAGCGAGCCTTGAAGTTATCCATCAGCTTCTGGATGAAATCAACATGGTTGGGAACATCTTTGTCTCCCTGCGTTTGCACCAGAAGATTGGGGAAGTGGACAAGTTCTCCCTGGAGATCATTCTTGAAAAGCTAAAATGTCTTCTGGAAAGCCCAGACTGCTGTTATCATATCACACACTGTTTTGTCCCGTCCCTGCAGCTTAACATTCAGTTGATTAAGGTGTGATGTAATGTCTGTCAAAAATGCAACTGTTTCCATCTTCTCCTCATCTTCCAAAAACTCAGAAAACTGAGTTGCCTTGTCACTCGTTTGCTCTGATAAGAAAGCTTTGATTTCCTCCTGAATGGCCCAAAAGCATTCCAAAACCCTGCCTTTGCTGAGCCATCTGACATTGCCGTGCCGTAGTAAGTCATCAAAACTGGCATTGGCCTCTGTCAGAATGCGTGTAGCAGGCGGTGTTGTAGGGATGATGTTGCTCTCAAAAAGTTGATCAGTTCCATCATCGTTGTCATGACCTCAGAATACTATTTTCCCAGACTGGCACACAGGACAGATTGATGGATGATGCAGTGGTATGATGTCAGGTCAGAGTGGTCCTCATATTTTCCCTGAGCTCATAATTTTGTTTACCTTCAAGAAAGGTGTCAGCAACTTCACACATGCATTATTTTACCATCTCAGCGTTTGAAAATGTTTTTTTTTGTGTTTTCCAAAAACCCAAGCTATCCTCAGTGAACACTCCCATTGCACGTTGTTGGGCTGTCAGGGAATTGACAATGACTTTGGTGGACATCTAATATTGGGATTTGAGTTGGTTAATCTTGTTTGTTCTCATCTCTGTATTCAGGGGATAGGTCTGATCGAATTGACTATGCCTGGTGTCATAATGGTGCTTAACATTGGGTCTTTTCACGAGAGCTACGCACTCACTGCATATCAGGCACATTGGTTTTGTGCTAGTTGTGGGGAGAATGAATAAATACTGTTCCGTCCACTTGTCTTTGAATATACGGTTTTCAGTGCCAATTTTGTTTTTTTAACAAGCTATATTAACAAAGATCCTGGTAACTAAGCTCCTATCTGTGATATTTACTGTTGAACCGCGGTCAAATCTTTTTGTTCTATATCGTGGAGCTCCGCCCCATAGGGGAGCTCTGCTCCTATTGGTTTACCCACTGCCCTAAGGCAGCAACAGCCTGAGACAAAATTATGCACACACCTGCAGCCAATAGGAGTACAGGTGTCCCTATAAGAGGGGATGCCTCCCCTCAATCAGCCTCCCTTTATCTTCAGCGACTGGACTAGACTGAAGAAGCCAAGAAGAGACGAAGAGAAGACTCAGGACGAGATACGCCGTCGGATTTCCAGTCATCGACGTCGTCCTACAATGAGCACACCAGGGAATTTTCCACCCCCAAAAGCTCTTTTCAGAGCTCAATGCCGATGTTCCTCCATGGCGGCTACGGACTCCCACAACCTTTGTTTCGTGTGTTTGGGTGCGCAGCATGCCAAGGACGGAACCAGCGATCCCCCTAATTGCGCCTCCTGCGCCCTCCTTCCTTTGAAGGAGAGGAAGCAGGGCTGGGCGTTTTTCAGGGAGGATATTCCCTTAGAGGACGTGCTCTCAGTGCTAGCCTCAGCCTCTGAGGCATCATCTGAGGGCACAGACTCTGAGGATGACAGGGAGAATGGGGAAGAGATGGATATTCCAATGGAACAATCTGTCCCTCTGACCCAGACTTTCAAGACCCCCTTTCCAGTGGAGAGTGAGAGGTCTTGTAGCTTCCTGGGCGATGACGACACGGGCTCTGAGAGATCAGTAGCCCTGTCCTTCGCAGCGGCCTCTCTGCGCTCAGACTTTCCTGGGCTCATTGAGCGGGCTGCCAAACGACGAGATAGCGCTGCCCCACATTCCCCCCGCTGCGGAAGTGGATATGATGGAGGGCGGACCCTATTCTCGGCCGAGAAGGGCGGCTGAGCCATTGGCTCCAGCATGCCCTCTCTCAGCAAATACGTCGAGGGCTCATGGGAGGCACCTTTAGCGGCGCGTTCGCCAGTGTGGTGGCCGAACAACGATGCTGTGATGATGTGTTGATAAGAAATCCGCTGACACTGTACTTGATTATAATGGTTTATTATATCAAAGATTTCAGCATCAATTTACAGACTTCTGGAGAGCAACAAACCCAATCTCAAATATGATCACTCTCCCCGTCCCTTTGTTCAAACATGGTATATATCCCATGCTTCATGTAACATAAGATGGCGTGTTTTGAATAGACCAATCCCTGGCCTCCACATGTCCCAATGTCCACTGTTTTAGGGGGCCCCTATAGTAATACTTTCCAGATGTTTCAGCAAAGTAAAGTAGAGTTAATTTAACCAACAATATGAAAACGTCAGATACTACACCAGCTAAAGTGTACTGCCCATTCACTAGAGTGGGAATCCCCAGGCACAAGAGTGCCATAGCGGCGTATCTAGTGCCGGGTTCGAGTCCCTGGCCCTCCTCCAAAAAAGCCACTTTGCCAACACAAAAGGACAGACTCACAGCGCAGCTGGCAGAGAAGTCCTTCACGTTGGGAGCCCAAGCTGTAGCATCAGCTAACAATATTGCCCTCCTCGCGGCCTCTCTATCCCGTTTAACAACGGGTAGATCTGAGCTCACGAGTGAGGAGGTGGAAGAGGCGTCTAGAATTTCTGGCGCTATTCTTCACCTAACTCAGGCGTCGGCTGTATGTGCGGGGAGGTCCATGGCCACTTCGGTGGTCACGGAGCGACACCTCTGGCTGTCTTTGACGGCCATGAAGGAGACCAACAGAGCGTCACTGCTCAACTCCCCCCTCTCTCAGTACAGTTCAGACCCGTGCTGCGTTCACGGAGGGCCGGAATACTAGAGTTACGGGTGTAACTAACGTATTGGTGCCCCCGATTCTCTCAGAACGCGCTGATGTTTCCTCTCCCTTTCGGGGAAGGCCCACCTTGGGCTGTTCCACAACCTCAGTGCTGGGGAACAGCGGCGGCAAGGGCCATCGAGGAATATATGTCATTCCTACTGAACGTACCACAGCTTCGCGCTCGCCCGCTTTCTCTGCATTGCTGGGAGTGGCGGCGAAGCTGTACCCTCTCACGCTGGCTAGACCAGATGTGGCAGAAGGGTTATGCCATCCAATTCCATCGGACCCCGCCCCCATTCTGGGGAGTGGTGGAGACGGTGATGAAAACACCCGAAAAAGTGGCCGCTCTGGTATCAGAGATTACGGAACTTTTGGCGAAGGAGGTGGTCACAGTAGTTCCCCAGGAGCAAAGGAACAAAGGGCTGTATTCGCCCTACTTCCTGGTGCCCAAAAAGACGGGGGGAATGAGGCCGATATTGGATTTACGCATTCTCAACGAGAGAGTAACCAAACGGCCCTTCCGAATGCTCACAACAAAACGTCTACTGCAATGTGTCCAGAAAGGAGACTTTTGTACAAGCATAGACCTAAAGGACGCGTACTTTCATGTGCCGGTGCAGCCGCGTCACAGAAAGTTTCTGCGATTCGCCTTTCAAGGGGTAGCGTACGAATACACGAGGATGCCATTCGGGTACGCCCTGGCACCTCGCACGTTTTCCAAGTGTGTAGAGGCGGCATTGGAACCGTTCCGTCGTCAGGGAATAAGGCTACTAGCCTACCTAGACGACCTACTGGTTCTCGCCCCGTCAGCAGAGCTGGTGTTCACTCACACGACACAGACAGTGATTCACCTCACACGTCTGGGGTTCGCTGTGAATTGGAAAGAGTACGCCCTGGCCCAGTCATCAGATTGTCTACCTGTGGATACAGCTAGACACTGTAATGCTGAGGGCTCGAATTTCGGACCCTCGAAGGGTAGCCTTGTTGCTAGCCCTGAGAAATTGTTGTCCGAATCACACGGTAACGGCGCTGTCAGTCATGTCACTCTTGGGTCTCATGTCATCAGCCCATGTCGTGGTCCCGCTGGGACTCCTGCACATGCGCAGGATGCAGCGATGGTTTGCCCAACTAAGACTAGACCCAGTGCGTCAACGTCATCGGTTGGTGGTGGTTCCTCTCTCGCTCAGTGCAGATCTGAACTATTGGAGAGACCCGCGCGTTCTCATGCACGGAGTCCCGATAGGCAAAGTGTCCTCCCACATTCCAGTGTTCACAGATGCCTCTCTGACTGGATGGGGAGGGACATGTCAGACCCAAGCGATAGGAGGGGTGTGGCCTCCTTCGAGTCGCCACATCAACCTCTTGGAGTTGGAAACGGTTCGACTGGTTCTGACCCATTTCGGGTCTACCCTTCGGGGTCACGATGTGCTGGTCTGGTCAGACAACCGGACCACAGTAGCCCATATAAATCGTGGGCTACTGTCCTAAGTCAGGTCTCCTGCACTCCACCGGTCGGTGGAGGAATTGTGGCTGTGGGCTCACGAGCACCTTCGCTCGTTGAGAGCAGCACACATTCCGGGCTACTTGAACGTAGGAGCAGACCTCATGTCTCGAGGGTGTCCTCGAGACGACGAGTGGCGTCTGCACCCGGACATTGTTCTCCAGATTTGGGAACAGTTCGGAAGAGCCGAGGTGGACTTATTCGCGTCACGCGTGAACGCGCATTGTCCTCTATGGTTCTCTCTGAGGGAACAGGACGAACCGCCACTGGGAAGGGACGCGTTCGCGCACCATCCGTGGCCGAGAGTTCTTCTGTATGCATTCCCTCCGCTGTCCTGCATTCTCCCACTGTTAGCCAGGGTGAGATCAGGCGGGCTGTCAATAATATCGGTAGCCCCCGATCGCCCAGGGGCTCCATGGTTTGCGGAGATGAGTCAGATGTTGATTGCGCCACCTTGGCCAATTCCACATCGACGGGACGCGTTGTCTCAGGCGGGAGGCTCGATAGGGCGATTGCCCGTAATCGGCCAACCACTGAAGGCTTGGCTCCTGAGAGGGACAGGCTAGAGCGCCGTGGGTTATCTGATTCAGTAATCAGGACCATACAGGGTGCACGGGCCAGTTCCACTTCCAAGGTGTATGCCAGTAAATGGAACGTTTTTTTCACAATGGTGCGTCACAGAGAATGTAGACCCCATGAACTGTCAGGTTGAGTGTTCTCTCTTTCCTGCAGTCTATGTTTGATAGGCAGCGATCGCCCGCCACCATTAAGGTGTTTGCAGCGGCGATTTCAGCATGTCACGAGGGGTTTGGCAGAGACAGTCTTCAGCCACCCTCTAGTGAAACGTTTCTTATTAGGAACGCGGCGGCTTAGGCCAAGGCTTAGAGCCACGCTTCCTCAGTGGGATTTGGCTTTGGTACTCGAAGCGCTCTGTGAGTCGCCGTTCGAGCCATTGAATCAAATACCCCTCAAGATGCTGTCTATGAAGACGGCACTGTTGCTCGCTTTGACTACGGCTAAGCGTGTTAGTGATTTGTGTGCTCTTTCGACGAGACCCGACTGCCTTGCCATTAATGGCGAACTGAGCAGAGCGGTGTTACGTCCTAACCCGGCATTTGTTCCTAAGGTTATTAAGAGCTCATATAGATCACAGACCATGGAGAGAGGAAAGGCTCCATCGCCTGTGCCCAGTGCGTGCTTTGGCGTGTTACGTTGAGCGCACAGCAGCGATTAGGTCATCACCTCAGCTGTTTGTGTGTCACGGTGCGGCTGCACTAGGTAGACCACTTTCAAAACAGCGTCTGTCTCATTGGCTTTGTGAAGGCATTGAGACAGCTTATGAGGCAGCGGGGCGACAATTGCCTCAGGGTATAAGAGCCCACTCCACTCGTGGAGTAGCGGCTTCTACTGCCCTTTTCAGAGGAACAGGGGTAGAGGATATCTGTGCAGCTGCGTCATGGTCGACACCGTCTCCATTTATCCGGTTCTATCTCTTGGATATGTCTTCTAACTCTTTGGCTCAGTCTGTACTCAGTGTGGCTGAGGGGAGGATTTGAGCTAGGAGAGAGGAATGCAGGACAGAAGAGACAGGTCTCTTTCAGGTCCGCTTCTGATAGAATGACATATTATAGCATGACTCCTGACTGACAGGTTCAGTACAGTAGAAGGCATGTATTGATCTGCCCACCAGTGAATAACTGGATTGAGGCGGAATGATGAGGGATAATAGTAGTAACCTTGGTTACGGTACTATTAGACCAGTCATGACAATTTTGACGGAATGTGACGTCATCTATCTGCTTGTTCAGATTAGTATGAATCATGTTCTGGGATCTGCCCACTAATCTTTGGGGCTCCATTGATTGTGTGGGGCAGGCTACCGTGTACACAATGTAGAGTGACACTGTGTGTCATTCCATTAGTGGTCGGTGTTATTGTAACAGGATATTGAGGTACCATCTATCTGCTAGTACAGATTAGTATGGCCCGTATTCTGGTGATCTGCCCACTAGACATTGGTGTTGCCATTGGACTAGGTGGGGCAGATTTTGACCGATGACGCAGTATATTGTGACTTCATGTATTGTATTCAGTGGTTACAGTACTGCGGGACTTGGTCGCAGCCATTGCTAGGCCTGACCTTTTCATTTCGATGGGAAGTGTTGGGCTCGGCAGGGAGTACATTTTGGAGCGCTACGCTCCGCCTTAAACCAATAGGAGCAGAGCTCCCCTATGGGGCGGAGCTCCACGATATAGAACGATAGTTACCGGTGTGTAACTCCAGTTCTATGAGTGGAGCGGAGCCCCATAGGACTTAAGGCCCTGCCGACCCTCTCTAGTCTCGCTGAAGATAAATATCTTGGGAGGCTGATTGAGGGGAAGCGTCCCCTCTTATAGGGACACCTGTACTCCTATTGGCTGCAGGTGTGTGCATAATTTTGTCTCAGGCTGTTGCTGCCTTAGGGCAGTGGGTAAACCAATAGGAGCAGAGCTCCCCTATGGGGCTCCGCTCCACTCATAGAACTGGAGTAACACTCCGGTAACTATCGTTTCTTTCTGCCTGCTTGTCCCAAGGTTCCGCGGAGGATATTTGGATGAATGTGATTGGGTAAGACGCTGCCTTTTGTATTGGCATATAACCATGCGATTGGATTAGACGGAGCACTAGTAGAGGTGGGCGTTGCTTCGAGAGAGAGAGTGAGTGAGAAAGAGAGGTTGCTGCGCCCGGTTGATTGTTTAAAGCTGTCTAAAAATAATGTATTGACTTTTATATAACAAAATGTGATGTTGTCCTGTCCGGATTGACCCATCTCTGGGTCCGGACCTGGACCGTGGGTCCACCAGTTGGGTTTGGCTGCCCTAGCCTTGACTGCCCAGAGTCTAGACACTTGTGGAGATCTGAGAGGGATTGATGAGTGGTGACATGGTAAGAGCTCCACCTTCCCCTCTGAAATGCTTGGTGGAATTTTGGTGGTATTGCTTACACCTGTCCAATCCTCTCAGATCTCCTCAAGTGTCTAGGGGTAGGGGCTAGGGGTTGCCTCTGGACAGGACACCACAACCCTCCAGGTGTGTGATGGACCTACAGCACGACTCGAGGTCAGTGGTGGAAAGTACACTGCTCAAAAAAATAAAGGAACACTTAAACAACACAATGTAACTCCAAGTCAATCACACTTCTGTGAAATCAAACTGTCCACTTAGGAAGCAACACTGATTGACAATAAATGTCACATGCTGTTGTGCAAATGGAATAGACAACAGGTGGAAATTATAGGCAATTAGCAAGACACCCCAATAAAGAAGTGGTTCTGCAGGTGGTGACCACAGACCACTTCTCAGTTCCTATGCTTCCTCGCTGATGTTTTGGTCACTTTTGAATGCTGGCGGTGCTTTCACTCTAGTGGTAGCATGAGAAGGAGTCTACAACCCACACAAGTGGCTCAGGTAGTGCAGCTCATCCAGGATGGCACATCAATGCGAGCTGTGGCAAGAAGGTTTGCTGTGTCTGTCAGCGTAGTGTCCAGAGCATGGCGGCGCTACCAGGAGACAGGCCAGTACATCAGGAGACGTGGAGGAGGCCGTAGGAGGGCAACAACCCAGCAGCAGGACCGCTACCTCCGCCTTTGTGCAAGGAGGAGCAGGAGGAGCACTGCCAGAGCCCTGCAAAATGACCTCCAGCAGGCCACAAATGTGCATGTGTCTGCTCAAACGGTCAGAAACAGACTCCATGAGGGTGGTATGAGGGCCCGACGTCCACAGGTGGGGGTTGTGCTTACAGCCCAACACCATGCAGGATGTTTGGCATTTGCCAGAGAACACCAAGATTGGCAAATTCGCCACTGGCACCCTGTGCTCTTCACAGATGAAAGCAGGTTCACACTGAGCACATGTGACAGACGTGTGGAGAACGTTCTGCTGCCTGCAACATCCTCCAGCATGACCGGTTTGGCGGTGGGTCAGTCATGGTGTGGGGTGGCATTTCTTTGGGGGGCCGCACAGCCCTCCATGTGCTCGCCAGAGGTAGCCTGACTGCCATTAGGTACCGAGATGAGATCCTCAGACCCCTTGTGAGACCATATGCTGGTGCGGTTGGCCCTGCGTTCCTCCTAATGCAAGACAATGCTAGACCTCATGTGGCTGGAGTGTGTCAGCAGTTCCTGCAAGAGGAAGGCATTGATGCTATGGACTGGCCCGCCCGTTCCCCAGACGTGAATCCAATTGAGCACATCTGGGACATCATGTCTCGCTCCATCCACCAACGCCACGTTGCACCACAGACTGTCCAGGAGTTGGCGGATGCTTTAGTCCAGGTCTGGGAGGAGATCCCTCAGGAGACCATCCGCCACCTCATCAGGAGCATGCCCAGGCGTTCTAGGGAGGTCATACAGGCACGTGGAGGCCACACACACTACTGAGCCTCATTTTGACTTGTTTTAAGGACATTACATCAAAGTTGGATCAGCCTGTAGTGTGGTTTTCCACTTTAATTTTGAGGGTGACTCCAAATCCAGACCTCCACCCAAAAGTACTTGTTACATTTTGAATGCTTAGCAGGACAGGAAAATGGTCCAATTCACACACTTATCAAGAGAACATCCCTGGTCATCCCTACTGCCTCTGATCTGGTGGACTCACTAAACACATGCTTCATTTGTAAATTATGTCTGAGTGTTGGAGTGTGCCACTGGCTATCCGTACATTAAAATAACATGAAAATGGTGCCGTCTGGTTTGCTTAATATAAGGAATTTGAAAATGATTTTTACTTTTACTTTTGATACTTAAGTATATTTTAGCAATTACATTTACTTTTGATACTTAAGTATATTTAAAACCAAATACTTTGACTTTTACTCAAGTAATATTTTAATGGGTGACTTTCACTTTTTCTTGAGTCATTTTCTATTAAGGTATTTTTACTTTTACTCAAGTATGACAATTGGCTACTTTTTCCACCACTGCTTGAGGTATTGGTTGGATGTTTTATTCCATTGCTACACACATGGATTTGCACAGGTGTAAACTGGAGACACCCACAGCACCCTATCAGGCTGATCAGACAGTTCTGGGTAGCTGAAGACCTGCTGTAAACAGTGAAAGGATTAGTTGTAAGATTGTAACAAGTTGTAAGATTATTTTTGCAAAAAAATAAAAATTGAAACGCCTTATTTACATAAGTATTCAGACCCTTTGCTATGAGACTGTTTCCATTGATCATCCTTGAGATGTTTCTACAACTTGATTGGAGTCCACCTGTGGTAAATTCAATTGATTGGACATGATTTGGAAAGGCAGACACCTGTCTCTATAAGGTCCCACAGTTGACAGTGCATATCAGAGCAAAAACCAAGCCATGAGATTGAAGGAATTGTCTGTAGAGCTCAGAGACAGGATTGTGTTGAGGCACAGATCTGGGGAAGGGTACCAAAACATTTCTGCAGCATTGAAGGTCACCAAGAACACAGTGGCCTCCATCATTCTTAAATGGAATAAGTTTGGAACCACCAAGACTCTTCCTAGAGCTGACTGCCCGGCTGGAGAAGGGCCTTGGTCAGAGAGGTGACCAAGAACTCGATGGTCACTCTGACAGAGCTCCAGAGCTCCTCTGTGGAAATGGTAGAACCTTCCAGAAGGACAATCACCTCTGCACCACTCCACCAATCAGGACTTTATGGTATAGTGGCCAGACGGAAGCCACTCCTCAGTAAAAAGCACATGACAGCCTGCTTGGAATTTGCCAAAAGGCACCTAAAGACTCTCAGACCATGAGAAACAAGATTATGTTGTCTCGTTATAGGTTGAGAGCTTTTGTGAAAGATCACAGTTAGAAAAATATGGCATATAGAAAAAAACCAGATGGACATCATGAAAATTAACGGAGTAAGTAAGTTCAGGAGTAAAAAAACAAACAAAATATAATTATTGTAGAATTTGACTGTGTCCATAAAATGTATGTAGTATGTATGGGCTGGAAGTAGAGGCCTAAGCGTTGTTGTTCACTAGTTTACTCCAATTGGGGAAGGGGTGGTGGGGTTGGAAATTAATGAAGGGAAATATAATTTTTAAAAGGATATGTGTGTGTGTATGGATGTATGTATATATGTATGTATGTATATGGATGTGTGTGTATGGATGTGTATGTATATATATACACACTGCTCAAAAAAATAAAGGGAACACTAAAGTAACACATCCTAGATCTGAATGAATGAAATAATCTCATTAAATACTTTTTCCTTTACATAGTTGAATGTGCTGACAACAAAATCACACAAAAATTATCAATGGAAATCAAATGTATCAACCCATGGAGGTCTGGATTTGGAGTCACCCTCAAAATTAAAGTGGAAAACCACACTACAGGCTGATCCAACTTTGATGTAATGTCCTTAAAACAAGTCAAAATGAGGCTCAGTAGTGTGTGTGGCCTCCACGTGCCTGTATGACCTCCCTAGAACGCCTGGGCATGCTCCTGATGAGGTGGCGGATGGTCTCCTGAGGGATCTCCTCCCAGACCTGGACTAAAGCATCCGCCAACTCCTGGACAGTCTGTGGTGCAACGTGGCGTTGGTGGATGGAGCGAGACATGATGTCCCAGATGTGCTCAATTGGATTCAGGTCTGGGGAACGGGCGGGCCAGTCCATAGCATCAATGCCTTCCTCTTGCAGGAACTGCTGACACACTCCAGCCGCATGAGGTCTAGCATTGTCTTGCATTAGGAGGAACCCAGGGCCAACCGCACCAGCATATGGTCTCACAAGGGGTCTGAGGATCTCATCTCGGTACCTAATGGCAGTCAGGCTACCTCTGGCGAGCACATGGAGGGCTGTGCGGCACCCCAAAGAAATGCCACCCCACACCATGACTGACCCACCGCCAAACCGGTCATGCTGGAGGATGTTGCAGGCAGCAGAACGTTCTCCACGGCGTCTCCAGACTCTGTCACGTCTGTCACGTGCTCAGTGTGAACCTGCTTTCATCTGTGAAGAGCACAGGGCGCCAGTGGCGAATTTGCCAATCTTGGTGTTCTCTGGCAAATGCCAAACATCCTGCACGGTGTTGGGCTGTAAGCACAACCCCCACCTGTGGACGTCGGGCCCTCATACCACCCTCATGGAGTCTGTTTCTGACCGTTTGAGCAGACACATGCACATTTGTGGCCTGCTGGAGGTCATTTTGCAGGGCTCTGGAAGTGCTCCTCCTGCTCCTCCTTGCACAAAGGCGGAGGTAGCATTCCTGCTGCTGGGTTGTTGCCCTCCTACGGCCTCCTCCACGTCTCCTGATGTACTGGCCTGTCTCCTGGTAGCGCTTCCATGCTCTGGACACTACGCTGACAGACACAGCAAACCTTCTTGCCACAGCTCGCATTGATGTGCCATCCTGGATGAGCTGCACTACCTGAGCCACTTGTGTGGGTTGTAGACTCCGTCTCATGCTACCACTAGAGTGAAAGCACCGCCAGCATTCAAAAGTGACCAAAACATCAGCCAGGAAGCATAGGAACTGAGAAGTGGTCTGTGGTCACCACCTGCAAAACCAGTCCTTTATTGGGGGTGTCTTGCTAATTGCCTATAATTTCCACCTGTTGTCTATTCCATTTGCACAACAGCATGTGAAATGTATTGTCAATCAGTGTTGCTTCCTAAGTGTACAGTTTGATTTCACAGAAGTGTGATTGACTTGGAGTTACATTGTGTTGTTTAAGTGTTCCCTTTATTTTTTTGAGCAGTGTATATATATATATATATATATATATATATATATATATATATGTGCGAGAAAAAAAACATATGGGGGATTGGAAGTGATGCAGACAATTACATTGATGGAAGTTACAATCTATCTGAAATATTAAAGATGATCTACCCCCTAAAAAATTAATAAAAAATAAATAAAAAAGATTCTGTTGTCTGATGAAACCAAGATTGAACTCTTTGGCCTGAATGCCAAGTGTCACGTCTGGAGGAAACCTGGCACCATCCCTACGGTGAAGCATGGTGGTGGCAGCATCATCCTGTAGGGATGTTTTTCAGCGGCAGGGACTGGGAGAATAGTCAGGATCGAGGCAAAGATGAATGGAGCAAAGTACAGAGATTCCTTGATGAAAACCTGCTCCAGAGCGCTCAGGACCTCAGATTGGGGCGAAGGTTCATCTTCCAACAGGACAATGACCCTAAGCACACAGCCAAGAAAACGCAGGAGTGGATTCGGGACAAGTCTCTGAATGTCTTTGAGTGGCCCAGGCAGAGCCCGGACTTGAACCTGATCGAACATCTCTGGAGAGACCTGAAAATAGCTGTGCAGCAACGCTCCCCATCCAACCTGACAGAGCTTGAGAGGATCTGCAGAGAAGAATGGGAGAAACACCCCAAATACAGGTGTGCCAAGCTTGTACAGTCATTCCCAAGAAGACTCAAGGGTGTAATCGCTGCCAAAGGTGCTTCAAAAAAGTACCTGAATAATTCCACTACCAGACAACAGTTTGGACACGCCTACTCATTCAAGGGTTTTTCTTTATTTTTTACTATTTTTTACATTGTAGAATAATAGTGAAGACATCAAAACTATGAAATAACACATATGGAATCATGTAGTAACCAAAAAAGTGTTAAACAAATCAAAATATATTTTATATTTGAGATTCTTCAAATAGCCACCCTTTTCCTTGATGACAGCTTTGTACACTCTTGGCATTCTCTCAACCAGCTTCATGAGGTAGTCACCTGGAATGCATTTCAATTAACAGGTGTGCCTTACTAAAAGTTAATTTGTGGAATTTCTTTCCTTCTTAATGCCAATCAGTTGTGTTGTGACAAGGTAGGGGGTATACAGAAGATAGGCCTATTTGGTAAAAGACCAAGTCCATATTAAAAAAGACCAAGTCCATATTAAGTCCATATTATGACAAAAACAGCTCAAGTAAGCAAAGAGAAACAATAGTCCATCATTACTTTAAGACATGAAGGTCAGTCAATACGGAACTATTCAAGAACTTTGAAAGTTTCTTCAAGTGCAGTCGCAAAAACCATCAAGCGCTATGATGAAACTGGCTCTCATGAGGACCGCCACAGGAATGGAAAACCCAGAGTTTCATTAGAGTTATCAGCCTCAGAAATTGCAACCCAAATAAATGCGTCACAGAGTTCAAGTCGCAGACACATCTCAACATCAACTGTTCAGAGGGGACTGTGTGAATCAGGCCTTCATGGTCAAATTGCTGCAAAGAAACCACTACTAAAGGACAGCAATAAGAAGAAGAGACCTGCTTGGGCCAAGAAACACGAGCAATGGACATTAGACCGGTGGAAATTTGTCCTTTGGTCTGGATTCCAAATTTGAGATTTTTGGTTCCAAAAGCCGTGTCTTTGTGAGACGCGCTGTGGGTGAACGGATGGTCTCCGCAGGTGTAGTTCCCACCATGAAGCATGGAGGAGGAGGTGTGATGGTGTGGGGGTGCTTTGCTGGTGACACTGTCTGTGATTTATTTAGAATTCAAGGCACACTTAACCAGCATGGCTACCACAGCATTCTGCAGAGATACGCCATCCCATCTGGTTTGGGCTTAGTGGGACTATCATTTGTTTTTCAACAGGACAATGACCCAACACACCTCCAGGCTGTGTAAGGGCTATTTTACCAAGAAGGAGAGTGATGGAGTGCTACATCAGATGACCTGTCCTCCACAATCACCTGACCTCAACCCAATTGAGATGGTTTGGGATGAGTTGGACCACAGAGTGAAGGAAAAGCAGCCTGCAAGTGCTCAGCATGTGGGAACTCCTTCAAGACTGTTGGAAAAGCATTCCAGGTGAAGCTTGTTGAGAGAATGCCAAGAGTGTGCAAAGCTGTCATCAAGGCAAAGGGTGGCTATTTGAAGAATATCAAATATAAAATATATTTTGATTTGTTTAACTCTTTTTTGGTTACTACATGATTCCATATGTGTTATTTCATAGTTTTGATGTCTTCACTATTATTCTACAATGTAGAAAATAGTAAAAATAAAGAAAAACCCTTGAATGAGTAGATGTGTCCAACTTTTGACTTGTACTGTGTGTAAATGTGACATTCCGGTTTTTATTTGTAATACATGAGCAAACATTTCTAAAAAAACGTTTTTGCTTTGTCATTATGGGGTATTGTGTGTAGATTGATGAGGGAAAAAACAATTTAATCAATTTTAGAAAAAGCCTGTAATGTAACAAAATGTAAAAAAAGTAAAGGGGTCTGAATACTTTCCGAATGCACAGTATATGTCTACTATTCACACCCTTGCTTCATTCCAGCTAGTTAGATGTGCAACCACTGATTAACTACAGCTAGGGGAATATCTCTAATCTAGCAATATATACTGTTGTTTTGGCAGTATGGCATCATTGAATAAGATTACTAATGGTTAGTTAGGTAGCTAGGATATATCAGTCAGCTAACCATTTACAGTAACAGCACTTCATTAATAAGTCAATACACACTAAATTGCATGCAGAAATTGCGAAATCTTACTTTATCTTGGCACTGTGGCACGGTATGGGCAGCTATTAATCAATTAATAAATAGATAATAGATTCATAGAATGGCGTTAGAAGGGTGAACTCCTACTTTGAAAGGACAGGAAGTGTTGGCTTTGCACTTAACCAATGACAGGAATTCCACATGTTTATTATTATTATTTTTTTATTATTTAACCAGGTAAGCCAGTTGAGAACAAGTTCTCATTTACAACTGCGACCTGGCCAAGATAAAGCAAAGCAGTGCGATAAAAAACAACAACACAGAGTTACACCCACATGTGAAAATCGAAATATCAAGTTGTTTTTTTTGGTTTAATATGCAAAACAAAAAACAAGCCATTTTTTATTTGTTCTATTTCTATTCAAAAACAAATAAACAAGCCGTTTTCATGTTCCTGATTGCTCCATTTTAACTCGGAAAGCAAACGATCAAAACTTACAAGGACCATAAACTTACCTCGAATCTTGACATAACGTTGTCCACAACATAGGCTAATTATCTTGACCGCCATAACAACATAGAGACCAAAATGTTCTGTCAATTCTCCAGAGCAACATTCATTCCCACACCTCTGCTGTTCAATCGCGTGAAGTATCACACCAGCTCTTTATCACTTGACTGTCATTCAGAAAATCCTTTCCTGAATCAGCTGATGCTGCACGATAATTTCCCCAACTAACTAAACAGATAGACATCAAATGCGCATCAAACCACTGTTGTGCATAATTATTGAAGAACCCCATTAATGACAGTTTGATTAATCTTGTTAAAGTTACTCTTCGTGTTAGAAGCATTAGATTTTGCAATTCATACATTATTTTGGATGTGTGCCCATGAAAACTGTTTTCACACTGTAACATAGGGAGATACGAAATGTTACGAGGTTACAGTGCACTTCCAAGATCTCCATACAAAAAAAGAGTCTGACTGCAATATCCAGGAATTTTACAGGATCAAGTTCAATGTGTAATTCAATTGTTAAATGCTTAGTATATGATAACAACAAACAGCGGTATCATGTAAGGAAATAACGATTTTTGCCAAATCTGTGAAGACTTAAAGCATGAGAAAGGGTTTAAACATATGCTTTGATTAAACTCATGAATAATATTGAATGTATCGATGTTCCTCCTTTTATATCTTAATGTATTCATGTAAAAAAAATTGGCAAATTATTATTAATGACTTTGTTACAGCTCCAAACAGTTGTCCACTATAAAAAATGCTCACTGGTACCCTATTTATAGAATGACCCATTTCAAAGAGTTGTCAGTCAAGGCGAGCTCATGAATATAAGCTCCCCGCCCACTCAGCCTGTTCTTTCAGGTTTCCTAATAGTTAGAGATGAGAGATAAGGTCAAATGTCTTCAATTGTGAGCATTGTAATAGTGTACAAATATGATGGGTTGATGTTATGGTCATTCAAAGTCTACATTTACTTGGGAAAAAGGATCACTGTGCGGGACCTTTAAGTAACGCTTGCTTTATGTCAAAGGCCAAGGTCCTGTGGGTGTGAGGGACTGTGTGCGTGTGAGACTGTGGGTGTATTTACACATGAGTGTATTGATCTTTAAGAAAAGACAAGTGCAGTGATGCAGAGTGCTTAGAAAGTGGGTGTGAAATGCCTCACTGACAGGACATGGGTGTTATCTCGTTTATACTGTACTTTACCTGACTGAGAGATGCACTTTTCAACATGTTCTACCCAATGATGCCCCAGGTGTTCCAAGACATTGGTGTGGAATGATTGTGGAAAATGTCGTACAGATTTTACACCACTCACAGTGTTATGGTGCTTCTAGCAATACCTTGTCACAGATTAGAAATGCCCAAGAAGAAAAAACCAAGGGCAAATGGATCTCCCTCATAGCCTGGCATTGAAACAGACTTTTCAGAGCATTCAGTCTGGTTTAACCAGACTATCTCCCTTATACAGTGCATTCGGAAAGAATTCAGACCCGTTTACTTTTTCCACATTTTGTTACGTTACAGACATATTTCAAAAAACCTGTTTTTGCTTTGTCATTATGAGGTATTGTGTGTAGGTTGATGAGGAACAAAAACAATTTAATCAATTTTAGAATAAGGCTGCAACGTAACAAAATGTGGAAAAAGTCAAGGGGTCTGAATACCTTCCGAATGCACTGGGGCAAATCAGACAACTATCACAACCCCTGTTCCCTCTGTTATTTTGGAGGCTTTTTAGCACTTAGCCTATTTTCCTTTTCTCTGTGCCGCCAATATTTTGTCCTGATTCTCTGTAATCTGAGGGAAATATGTGTCTCTAATATGGTCATACATTTGTCAGGAGGTTAGGAAGTGCAGCTCAGTTTCCACCTCATTTTGTGGGCAGTGTGCACATAGCCTGTCTTCTCTTGAGAGCCAGGTCTGCCTACGGCGGCCTTTCTCAATAGCAAGTCTATGCTCACTGAGTCTGTACATAGTCAAAGCTTTCCTTAAGTTTGGGTCAGTCACAGTGGTCAGGTATTCTGCCACAGTGTACTCTCTGTTTAGAGCCAAATAGCATTCTAGTTTGCTCAGTTTTTTTGTTAATTCTTTCCAATGTGTCAAGTAATTCTCTTTTTGTTTTCTCATGATTTGGTTGGGTCTAACTGTGTTGTTGTCCTGGGGCTCTGTGGGGTCTGTTTGTGTTTGTGAACAGAGCCCCAGGACCAGCTTGCTTAGGGGACTCTTCTCCAATTTCATCTTTCTGTAGGTGATGGCTTTGTTATGGAAGGTTTGGGAATCGCTTCCTTTTAAGTGGTTATAGAATTTAACGGCTCTTTTCTGGGTTTTGATAATTAGCGGCTATCGGCCTAATTCTGCTCTGCATGCATTATTTTGTGTTTTTTGTTGTACACAGAGGATATTTTTGCAGAATTCTGCATGCAGTGTCTCAATTTGGTGTTTGACCCATTTTGTGAATTCTTGGTTGGTGAGAGGACCCCAGACGTCACAACCATAAAGGGCAATGGATTCTGTAACTGATTCAAGTATTTTTAGCGAGATCCTAACTGGTATGTCGAATTTTATGTTCATTTTGATGGCATAGAAGGCCCTTCTTGCGTTGTCTCTAAGGTTGTTCACAGCTTTGTGGAAGTTACCTGTGGCGCTGATGTTTAGGCCGAGGTATGTATAGTTATTTGTGTGCTCTAGGGCAACGATGTCTAGATGGAACCTTTTTTGGAACACCATTCTTTTTACTGAGATTTAGGGCCCAGGTCTGACAGAATCTGTGCAGAATATCTAGGTGCTGCTGTAGGCCATCCTTGGTTGATGACAGAAGCACCAGATAATTAGCAAACAGTAGACATTTGACTTCAGATTCTAGTAGGGTGAGACCGGGTGCTGCAGACTGTTCTAGTGCCCTCGCCAATTCATTGATATACAGTGGGGAGAACAAGTATTTGATACACTGCCGATTTTGCAGGTTTTCCTACTTACAAAGCATGTAGAGGTCTGTAATTTTTATCATAGGTACACTTCAACTGTGAGAGACGGAATCTAAAACAAAAATCCAGAAAATCACATTGTATGATTTTTAAGTAATTAATTTGCTTTTTATTGCATGACATAAGTATTTGATACATCAGAAAAGCAGAACTTAATATTTAGTACAGAAACATTTGTTTGCAATTACAGAGATCATACGTTTCCTGTAGGTCTTGACCAGGTTTGCACACACTGCAGCAGGGATTTTGGCCCACTCCTCCATACAGACCTTCTCCAGATCCTTCAGGTTTCGGGGCTGTCGCTGGGCAATACGGACTTTCAGCTCCCTCCAAAGATTTTCTATTGGGTTCAGGTCTGGAGACTGGCTAGGCCACTCCAAGACCTTGAGATGCTTCTTACGGAGCCACTCCTTAGTTGCCCTGGCTGTGTGTTTCGGGTCGTTGTCATGCTGGAAGACCCAGCCACGACCCATCTTCAATGCTCTTACTGAGGGAAGGAGGTTGTTGGCCAAGATCTCGCGATACATGGCCCATCCATCCTCCCCTCAATACGGTGCAGTCGTCCTGTCCCCTTTGCAGAAAAGCATCCCCAAAGAATGATGTTTCCACCTCCATGCTTCACAGTTGGGATGGTGTTCTTGGGGTTGTACTCATCCTTCTTCTTCCTCCAAACACGGCGAGTGGAGTTTAGACCAAAAAGCTCTATTTCTTTCTCATCAGACCACATGACCTTCTCCCATTCCTCCTCTGGATCATCCAGATGGTCATTGGCAAACTTCAGATGGGCCTGGACATGCGCTGGCTTGAGCAGGGGGACCTTGCGTGCGCTGCAGGATTTTAATCCATGACGGCGTAGTGTGTTACTAATGGCTTTCTTTGAGACTGTGGTCCCAGCTCTCTTCAGGTCATTGACCAGGTCCTGCCGTGTAGTTCTGGGCTGATCCCTCACCTTCCTCATGATCATTGATGCCCCACGAGGTGAGATCTTGCATGGAGCCCCAGACCGAGGGTGATTGACCGTCATCTTGAACTTCTTCAATTTTCTAATAATTGCGCCAACAGTTGTTGCCTTCTCACCAAGCTGCTTGCCTATTGTCCTGTAGCCCATCCCAGCCTTGTGCAGGTCTACAATTTTATCCCTGATGTCCTTACACAGCTCTCTGGTCTTGGCCATTGTGGAGAGGTTGGAGTCTGTTTGATTGAGTGTGTGGACAGGTGTCTTTTATATAGGTAACGAGTTCAAACAGGTGCAGTTAATACAGGTAATGAGTGGAGAACAGGAGGGCTTCTTAAAGAAAAACTAACAGGTCTGTGAGAGCCGGAATTCTTACTGGTAGGTGATTAAATACTTATGTCATGCAATAAAATGCAAATGAATTACTTAAAAATCATACAATGTGATTTTCTGGATTTTTGTTTTAGATTCCGTCTCTCACAGTTGAAGTGTACCTATGATTAAAATTACAGACCTCTACATGCTTTGTAAGTAGGAAAACCTGCAAAATCGGCAGTGTATCAAATACTTGTTCTCCCCACTGTATATGTTGAAGAGGGTGGTGCTTAAACTGCATCCCTGTCTCACCCCATGGCCCTGTGGAAAGAAACGTTTTTTTTTTCTTCTATTTTAACCGCACAATAGTTGCTTGTGTACATGGATTTTATAATGTTCTATGATTTTCCACCAACATCACTTTCCGTCAATTTGTATAGCAGACCCTCATGCCAAATTGAGTCAAAAGCTTTTTTGAAATCAACAAAGCATGAGAAGACTTTGCCTTTGTTTTGGTTTGTTTGTTTGTCAATTAGGGTGTGCAGGTTGAATACGTGGTCTGTCGTACGGTAATTTGGTAAAAAGCCAATCTGACATTTGCTCAGTACATTGTTTTCACTGAGGAAATGAACTAGTCTGCTGTTAATGATAATGCAGAGGATTTTCGCAAGGTTGCTGTTGATGCATATCCCACGGTAGTTATTGGGGTCAAATTTGTCTCCACTTTTGTGGATTGGGGTGATCAGTCCTTGGTTCCAAATACTGGGGAAGATGCCAGAACTAAGGATGATGTTAAAGAGTTTAAGTATAGTCAATTGGAATTTGTGGTCTGTATATTTTATCATTTCTTTGAGGATACCATCAACACCACAGGCCTTTTTGGGTTGGAGGGTTTGTATTTTGTCCTGTAGTTCATTAAAATGTAATTGGAGAATCCAGTGGGTTCTGGTAGTCTCTCTCCCTCTCTCCTTCTCTCCCTCCCTCCCTCCCTCCCTCCCTCCTTCATACTTCTAATTGCTTTATTTTCTTCAGTGCATTTCCTCATTGAAGACGGCAAAATGAAGCAACAATTCAATTGGCTAAGGCATACTCAGGTATCTGTCCACCTGCGTGACTGTTTTTAATAGTGTGCACGGGAGGGGTAATTCCGTCTCACCCCAGTATTTGCTATGATAATGCTCCTGTAGAGCGTACCTGAAAAAGAGATTGCTGAGCAATTTTCCCTTATATGCTGTTCACACGTTTTATGAGCAGCCTTATGAATATATATATATATATTGCAGTCCTGTATCCCGTATTTGCAGACTTGTCGACACCCACGAAGGGGTGAACAGCCCGCATTCTAGGCTACTGTAGCAAATCTATACAGTAGCCTAGACTGCATGCCGTCTTCCCCATAAAATGTGTGAACAGCGTAAAAGTGAAATTTGCTGAGCAAGCTCTTTTTCAGGTCCGCTCTACAGGAGCATTAACATAACATATACTGTGGTGAGAAGGAATTACCCCTCATAAAGGGTGATATTAAACATCTCTTCCTTTGTTCAATGTGGCAAACTTTTTTTGCCACTCTTTAATAAGCTAATGTCATGCTAAACAATGATTTCTGAAGCATGTATATTTGCCTTATAAAGGGTTAATGAAGGCTTCTTTAGGCCTTAAAACTTATGTTCCATTTATAGTGGGACCATTTAAAGATGTATGCTTCATATTACCCTTTATGTAGTATCATCTATAGTGCTTATGAAGATTTTATGAATGCTCTATAAAGCCTTTAGAAACTGTTGGAGAGAGCGGTAATGCTACAGTACACATCTCTTACTCATTTCCAAAAGGTCTGCTAACTGTCTCCCCAATTGCAATGAACACGGTCTTCCTTCTACCCTGTTGTGATGAATCCACATGTTGCTGGAACATGTGTTGAATGGCTAGTGGGAGATATAGTACGGTAAAGACTGTCCTGTAAAGTACAGTACTAAAGTACTGTAAAGGTCTATTGATGAAATGTCAATTTGAGGGACTGAAGTCAAATACAGATGGTAATAATAAGAGTAGGCAGGGTTAACCCTGATGTTTTCTTACTGGTTTTTAATGTCTCAATGACTGTATGGCCACCGTATCATCCCTAACTTTTAGTTATCATCCCCAGCTTCCAGTTGTCATCCCCAACTTCCAGTTATCATCCGACAGCTTCCAATTGGCTCATTAAACCCTCTCCATGTTTTCCATGTTTGGATCTCACAAATAAATCACTCATGGGAGAATCAGTTGCGGACAAGGTCTAATTTTCTTTATGATTTTAAGAGCTTGTTTGAAAGGCCAATTTCAAGTCGCATAAGAGCATTTACTCAAAAGAGCAAAGTATGAAATAGTATGACAGTAGTATTTCTGGTGCTTATAGTGCCTTGCAAAAGTATTCACCCCCCTTGGCGTTTTTCCTATTTTGTTGCATTACAACCTGTAATTTAAATGGATTTTTATTTGGATTTCATGTAATCGACATACACAAAATTGGTGAAGTGAAAGGAAAAAAATAACTTGTTTCAAAAAGTTCTAAAATATAAATAACGTAAAAGTGGTGCGTGCATATGTATTCACCCCCTTTGCTATGAAGCCCCTAAATAAGATCTGGTGTAATCAATTACCTTCAGAAGTCACATAATTAGTTAAAAAAGGTCCACCTGTGTGCAATCTAAGTGTCACATGATCTGTCACATGATCTCAGTGGATATATACACCTGTTCTGAAAGGCCCAAGAGTCTGCAACACCACTAAGCAAGGGGCACCACCAAGCAAGCGGCACCATGAAGACCAAGGAGCTCTCCAAACAGGTCAGGGACAATGTTGTGGGGAAGTACAGATCAGGGTTGGGTTATAAAAAATATCAGAAACTTTGAGCATCCCACGGAGCACCATTAAATCCATTATTAAAAAATTGAAAGAATATGGCACCCAACAAACCTGCCAAGAGAGGGCCGCCCACCAAAACTCACGGACTAGGCAAGGAGGGCAGTAATCAGAGAGGCAACAAAGAGACCAAAGATAACCCTGAAGGAGCTGCAAAGCTCCACAGCGGAGATTGGAGTATCTGTCCATAGGACCACTTTAAGCCGTACACTCCACAGAGCTGGGCTTTATGGAAGAATGGCCAGAAAAAAGCCATTGCTTAAAGAAAAAAATAAGCAAACACATTTGGTGTTCGCCAAAAGGCATGTGGGAGACTCCTCAAACATATGGAAGAAGATCAGATGAGACTAAAATTGGGCTTTTTGGCCATCAAGGAAAACGCTATGTCTGGCGCAAACCCAACAACTCTCATCACCCCGAGAACACCATCCCCACAGTGAAGCATGGTGGTGGCAGCATCATGCTGTGGGGATGTTTTTCATCAGCAGGGACTGGGAAACTGGTCAGAATTGAAGGAATGATGGATGGCGCTAAATACAAGGAAATTCTTGAGGGAAACCTGTTTCAGTCTTCCAGAGATTTGAGACTGGGACAGAGGTTCACCTTCCAGCAGGACAATGACCCTAAACATACTGCTAAAGCAACACTTGAGTGGTTTAAGGGGAAACATTTAAATGTCTTGGAATGGCCTAGTCAAAGCCCAGACCTCATTCCAATTGAGAATCTGTGGTATGACTTAAAGATTGCTGTACACCAACTTGAAGGAGATGGGGCAGTTTTGACTTGAAGAATGGGCAAAAATCCCAGTGGCTAGATGTGCCAAGATTATAGAGACACACCCCAAGAGACTTGCAGCTGTAATTGCTGCAAAAGGTGGCTCTACAAAGTATTGACTTTGGGGGGGGGTGAATAGTTATGCTCGCTCAAGTTTTCAGTTTTTTTTTTTTACTTATTTCTTGTTTGTTTCACAAAAAAAAATATTTTGCATCTTCAAAGTGGTAGGCATGTTGTATAAATCAAATGATACAACCCCCCCAAAAATCCATTTTAATTCCAGGTTGTAAGGCAACAAAATAGGAAAAATGCCAAGGGGGGTGAATACTTTCACATGCCACTGTATGCTCAAGAGTCTGTCTGTCTGTCTGTCTGTCTGTCTGTCTGTCTGTCTGTCTGCAGTAGCAAAACCTCTGTCATAAATGTATCATCAGCGGTGTCACTGATTTTGTCTGAATTTTCTCTTCAGTCCAGGAACTCGAGTGCAGGCCACCGGAGGGGCTTCTTCTAACAAGGACTTTCTGTAGGTCGGTGGTGTTGTTAACCTTCTCTAGTCTACATGTTTTTATAAACCCTCTTTAATGCTTTTTCTTTGCCCTACAAATTGTTTATTTATAACCCCTGTTTTTCACGCAGGCACAAACAAACACACACACACACACACACGCACGTTCACTCTCCTACAGTAGCTGATACCGGTGTGTGTGCTGTCCTCAGGTCGCGTTGTGAAGCTAATTCCATCTGACTGCCGTATCTCCTGCAGGGCCACACAGCTGTGTTTGGGGCCTTGTGATTAGCTATAAATGTACGCTGAACCTGGCTGACCTCTCTATCCATACATTAGACCCTGTGTGTGTTCCAAATGTGCTTCCCCTCAAGCGAAACACTTGGCTACACTCATTTCACTCTCTTCTTGTGGGGTTGTTGTGGGCTCAGATTCGATGGTATTGACATGATGCAGTATTGGAAATGGAGCCACTGGAATGCGTTGTCAAGAGCCTGCGGAACAGGCATTTCATCTTCTCTCTGTGTTGTTCGTGTTACCTGTTAGTAGACTCAGTGGGCCCCCCGTGGTCAGTAAAGCCAGCCTATTAGATTTACGCGTGCCCTCCCGCAATTTATTTTGGTGTGCTACAGATGTTTCTTTTGGCGTCTTAATTATTTATTTATTACAAAACATAATGTTACATCGCTCCACGCCTTAACAAGGTTATTCCTGGCGAGTAGCGAGGTAATGAAATTAGAGTGTTGCAAAAATGTGTACATTAAACACTCTAAATGTGTCGAGATTGAATCAGATCGGCCTCAAAAAGGAAACTGTATGCTAATTAGTTCCTTTATTTAGTTTCTCGTTCGTGTGAAACTGATAAAAATGATATCCTCTCTGCAATGTTGAGAGATCTCATATAAGCCACCAGCAACCTGTGTCAATACAAATACAATGCATACAGCATAAATCAAATCAAATTGTATTTGTCACATGTGCCGAATACAGTGAAATGCTTACTTACAAGCCCTTAACCAACAATGCAGTTTTAACATAAATAAGTTTTTAAGTAAACAATAAAATGAAGTTTGAAGTCAGAAGTTTACATACACTTAGGTTGGAGTCATTAAAACTTGTTTTTCAACCACTCCACAAATGTCTTGTTAACAAACTATAGTTTTGGCAAGTCGGTTAGGACATCTACTTTGTGCATGACACAAGTAATTTTTCCAACAATAGTTTACAGACAGATTATTTCACTTATAATTCCCTGTAGCACAATTCCAGTGGGTCAGAAGTTTACATACACTAAGTTGACTGTGCCTTTAAACAGCTTGAAAAATTCCAGAAAATGATGCCATGGCTTTAGAAGCTTCTGATAGGCTAATTGACATAATTTGAGTCAATTGGAGGTGTACCTGTGGATGTATTTCAAGGCCTACCTTCAAACTCAGTGCCTCTTTGCTTGACATCATGGGAAAATCAAAAGAAATCAGCCAAGAAAAATTGTACACCTCCACAAGTCTGGTTCATCCTTGGGAGCAATTTCCAAACGCCTGAAGGTACCATGTTCATCTGTACAAACAATAGTACGCAAGTATAAACACCATGGGACGACGCAGCCATCATACCGCTCAGAAAGGAGACGCGTTCTGTCTCCTAGAGATGAACGTACTTTGGTGCGAAAAAGTGCAAATCAATCCCAGAACAACAGCACCTTGTGAAGATGCTGGAGGAAACAGGTACAAAAGTATCTATATCCACAGTAAAACAAGTCCTATATTGACATAACCTGAAAGGCCGCTCAGCAAGGAAGAAGCCACTGCTCCAAAACCGCCGTAAAATAGCCAGACTACGGTTTGCAACTGCACATGGGGACAAATATCGTACTTTTTGGAGAAATGTCCTCTGGTCTGATGAAACAAAAATAGAACTGTTTGGCCATAATGACCATCGTTATGTTTGGAGGAGAAAGGGGGATCTTGCAAGCTGAAGAACACCATCCCAACCGTGAAGCACGGGGGTGGCAGCATCATGCTGTGGGGGTGCTTTGCTGCAGGAGGGACTAGTGCACTTCACAAAATAGATGGCATCATGAGGAAGGAAAATTATGTGGATATATTGAAGCAACATCTCAAGACATCAGTCAGGAAGTTAAAGCTTGGTCACAAATGGGTCTTCCAAATGGACAATGACCCCAAGCATTATTCCAAAGTTGTGGCAAAATGGCTTAAGAACAACAAAGTCAAGGTATTGGAGTGGCCATCACAAAGCCCTGACCTCAATCCTATAGAAAATGTGTGGGCAGGACTGAAAAAGCGTGTGCGAGCAAGGAGGCCTACTAACCTGACTCATTTACACCAGCTCTGTCAGGAGAAATGGGCCAAAATTCATCTAACTTATTGTGGGAAGCTTGTGGAAGGCTACCCGAAACGTTTGACCCAAGTGAAACAATTTAAAGGCAATGATACCAAATACTAATTGAGTGTATGTAAACGTCTGACCCACTGGGAATGTGATGAAAGAAATAAAAACTGAAATAAATCATTCTCTCTACTATTATTCTGACATTTCACATTCTTAAAATAAAGTGGTGATCCTAACTGACCTAAGACAGGGAATTTTTACTAGGATTAAATGTCAGGAATTGTGAAAAACTGAGTTTAAATGTATTTGGCTAAGGTGTATGTAAACTTCCGACTTCAACTGTAGGTGCTATCTGAAGTCTTCAATGCTCCTGTGTACACCATTGACGTGGCCAACTCTGCCTGCTAGGCTGTAGCTACAGGGCTCTGAACGGTGAGTAAGACTTACATTGAAAATCCTATAACGCAAGGTTTCTCTAACGCTGGCCCCGGAGAGCTACAATACTGGGTGTGAAGGCTTTTGTTCCTGCCCAGCACCAATACTCCGGTTTTAAATAATCAAATAATATTGGTCTTCGGTCTGAACCATAATAGCGGCTTCAGCTGGTGTTACTGCAGGGCTAGAACAAAAGCCTGCACACCCAGTAGCTCTCCAGAACCGGTGTTGGAGACCCCTGCTATAGGAACCCGTGATACATGTACAGAGTGACTCATGCTGTAATTCACTTTAATTGACTCCCTACTCTGTTTCTGTGGTACAGTAGCATGTTTTGTATTGAGCTGATAACTTATCCGTCTGATGTTAGTTTAGAGGACATCCATGTTGGATATATTTATGCTCTTTTAGCCATTAAAAGGATATCCCGTTATTCACTCACATTTACATATTGAAGCTAGATTAAGACAAATTAAAACATTCTCATCAGTGAATTATCTTGAACTTTGACACTTCAAAGGCTTAAGCCAGTGTGGAACCGGCCGACTGAAAATATCAAGTGATTTTATGATTATATGAGAAGAGTTTTTACAGCATCAAATAACCTGAAGAAGTCGTTGCTCCTAGTGTAAAGCAAATATTTCTGGCATTTCAAACACTAGACTAGGCTATATCAAATAAGCTGCATTCAATACGAAGTAACACTAAAACATACGGTACCAGTGAAATGTTTGGACACACCTACTCATTCCAGGGTTTTTCTTAATTTTTTACTATTTTCTACATTGTAGAATAATAGTGAAGACATCAAAACTATGAAATAACACATGTGGACTCATGTAGTAACCAAAGTGTTAAACAAATCAAAATATATTTTATAGCCACCCTTTACCTTGATGACAGCTTTGCACACTCTTGGCATTCTCTCAACCAGCTTCATGAGGTAGTCACCTGGAATGCATTTCAATTAACAGCTGTGCCTTGTTAAAAGTTAATTTGTGGAATTTATTTCCTTCTTAATACGTTTGAGCCAATCAGTTGTGTTGTGACAAGATAGGGGGGTACACAGAAGATAGCCCTATTTGGTAAAAGACCAAGTCCATATTATGGCAAGAACAGCTCAAATAAGCAAAGAGAAACAACAGTCCATCATTTCTTTAAGACATGGTCAGTCAATACGGAAAACTTTGAAAGTTTCTTCAAGTGCAGTTGCAAAACCATCAAGCGCTATGATGAAACTGGCTCTCATGAGGACCACCACAGGAAAGGAAGACCCAGAGTTACCTCTGCTGCAGAGGATAAGTTCATTAGAGTTAACTGCACCTCAGATTGCAGCCCAAATAAATGCTTGACAGAGTTCAAGTAACAGACACATCTCAACATCAACTGTTCAGAGGAGACTGCGTGAATCAGGCCTTCATGTTCGAATTCCTGCAAAGAAACCACTACTAAAGGACACCAATAAGAAGAAGAGACTTGCTTGGGCCAAGAAACCCGAGCAATGGACATTAGACTGGTGGATATCTGTCCTTTGGTCTGATGAGTCCAAATTGGAGATGTTTGGTTCTAACCACCATGTCTTTGTGAGATGCAGAGCAGGTGAATGGATGATCTCCACATGTGTGGTTCCCACCGTGAAGCATAGAAAAGGAGGTGTGATGGTGTGGGGGTGCTTTGCTGGTGACACTGTCAGTGATTTATTTAGAATTCAAGGCACACTTAACCAGCATGGCTACCACAGCATTCTGCAGCGATATGCCATCCCATCTGGTTTGCGCTTAGTGGGACTATCATTAGTTTTTCAACAGGACAATGACCCCAAACACACCTCCAGGCTGTGTAAGGGCTATTTGACCAAGAAGGAGAGTGTTGGAGTGCTGCATCAGATGACCTGTCCTCCACAATCACCTGACCTCAACCCAATTGAGATGGTTTGGGATGAGATGGACCGCAGAGTGAAGGAAAAGCAGCCAACAAGTGCTCAGCATATGTGGGAACTCCTTCAAGACTATTGGAAAAGCATTCCTCATGAAGCTGGTTGAGAGAATGCCAAGAGTGTACAAAGCTGTCATCAAGGTAAAGGGTGGCTATTTTGAAGAATCTGAAATAGAAAATATATTTTGATTTGTTTAACACGTTTTTGGTTACTACATGATTCCATATGTGTTATTTCATAGTTTAGATTTCTTCACTATTTTTCTACAATATAGAAAATAGTAAAAATAAAGAAAAACCCTTGAATGAGTAAGTGTATCCAAACTTTTGACTGGTACTGTATGTGCACATTTCTTTGAATACTGATATTCTGTTGGTGTAGCGGACATGTTTTGTCAAAATAATCAGTTGATTAGTCTCCCGAGTGGCGCAGTGGTCTAAGGCACAGCATCGCAGTCCTAGCTGTGCCACTAGAGATCCTGGTTCGAATCCAGGCTCTGTCGTAGCCGGCCGCGACCGGGAGACCCATGGGGCGGCGCACAATTGGTCCAGCGTCGTCTAGGGTAGGGGAGGGAATGGCCGGCAGGGGATGTAGAGCATGGCGTTTGCAACGCCAGGGTTGTGGGTTCGATTCCCATGGGGGGTATAAAAATAATGTCTGCACTAACTGTAAGTCGCTCTGGATAAGAGCGTCTGCTAAATGACTTAAATGATTAGTCTTGTTCATGGGGATTTTAGGGCATGGATATATATTTGTCATCTTGAAGGTTGATCAACAGGACAATAGATGGCTGCTTTATTTTCTATTGGCTCTCAAAGCTCCATTATCATAAAGATTAAATGGTTTATGTGAGTATTTCACCCCAAACATAGACTGTACAGTATGTAGAGTAGCAGACCTGGGTTCAAATAGTATTTGTTGTTTCAAATACTATAGCTGCGCTTGATTGAGCTTGCCTGAGGAAATGGAACCAATGTAAGAGTCCCAAAAGTGCAAACCCTGCCCATCTGCCACCCCAGGCAGGCTCAATCAACGCAGTTTAAAGAAAACAAATACTATTTGAATCCATGTCTGAATCATCTGATGTTTAGTAGGAAAGATAAATTGACAGTCAACACGCTTAGTAATCCTTGGTCAGTTGGTCATAGCATTTTAATGTCAGCGAGAGGAATTTAATATTTCTTAGCATTTAATCAATGGTATCGAATCGATGGCTTTTTAGAGGTCAGGACTCTTAAATAAGGCTTTAATTAAAATTGGATTATGCATAATTGTTTTGCGGACTCAACATAAACCAATGTTTTCCCAGTTTCCATAAACACTGCTTATGCGCCTAGCCTCTAGCATCTTGAAATGGAAGTCAAAACTTGCAAGTGGAATGCATTTGCTCAGTTGTTTTCCCTTCCATTTTGTGTGTGTGTGTGTTTTTTTCTCAGAAGGTTCATAAAAAATCATGCATTCATATAGATCATCAATCAAACTTAAGGAAAATATTAGGGAAAGATCCATGTCACTTCCAGGGTCTATTGTCTACGTTGGTGGGGAGCTGTGATGTATTGCCTCAACTCCTGACCCCCTCTCTGCGCCTGTTCTTGATTCTGCAGTACTCAACATACACCCATGCTCATTTTGCATAGTGCTACCCTCAGTGATGTGGTGTGGTGTGTGTGTGTGTGTGCGTGGGTATGTGTGTGTGTTATACTGTTTGTGTACTGGAGGTAGGCTGAGCTGGTTAAGATGGAGATTGGGCTTTTAAACATTATTATTATTTTACATTATAGTCTATCCATGCTACCTATAGAAATAGAGATAACACTTGTGTCAGTGTTGAGACGTACAATATCTCTGTCTCAACTTTTAGGCCCTAAGAGCTAATAGGCTATGATGAAATAGTCCATGTCTGTGATCGATAACAACACACTGTTCCCTGTTAGCACTGCTGTTGAAAAGTAGTCCATTCTTCTAACAGCATTGAATAGTACAAGGGTTTCCAGCTCTGGTCTTGAAGAGAGTGTGCAAGCTTTTTGTTCCATCCTAGCAGTAACACATCAGACCATGAGTAGTTGATTTGAAACAGGTGTGTTTGTGCAGAGTTGAAACAAAAGCCTGCACAACCAACACCCAGTAGCTCTCCAGGACCGACGTTAATAACAATATAATAGTATTGCCTTTCACTTCATTTCGCATTTGGGTCCCAGGCTGAAAAAGTTTAAGAACCCCTGGCCTAGAGTGTCGGATGCTTGCACTTACAGTGAGGGAAAAAATTATTTGATCCCCTGCTGATTTTGTACGTTTGCCCACTGACGAAGACATGATCAGTCTATAATTTTAATGGTAGGTTTATTTGAACAGTGAGAGACAGAATAACAACAAAAAAATCCAGAAAAACGCATGTCAAAAATGTTATAAATTGATTTGCATTTTAATAAGGGAAATAAGGATTTGACCCCTCTGCAAAACATGACTTAGTACTTGGTGGCAAAACCCTTGTTGGCAATCACAGAGGTCAGACGTTTCTTGTAGTTGGCCACCAGGTTTGCACACATCTCAGGAGGGATTTTGTTCCACTCCTCTTTGCAAATCTTCACCAAGTCATTAAGGTTTCGAGGCTGACGTTTGGCAACTCGAACCTTCAGCTCCCTCCACAGATTTTCTATGGGACTAAGGTCTGGAGACTTGTTAGGCCACTCCAGGACCTTAATGTGCTTCTTCTTGTGCCACTCCTTTGTTGCCTTGGCCGTGTGTTTTGGGTCATTGTCATGCTGGAATACCCATCCACGACCCATTTCAATGCCCTGGCTGAGGGAAGGAGGTTCTCACCCAAGATTTGATGGTACATGGCCCCGTCCATCGTCCCTTTGATGCGGTGAAGTTGTCCTGTCCCCTTAGCAGAAAAACACCCCCAAAGCATAATGTTTCCACCTCCATGTTTGACGGTGGGGATGGTGTTCTGGGCTAATTCCTCACCGTTCTCCACGAGGTGAGATCTTGCATGGAGCCCCAGGCAAGGGAGATTGACAGTTATTTTGTGTTTCTTCCATTTGCGAATAATCGCACCAACTGTTGTCACCTTCTCACCAAGCTGCTTGGCGATGGTCTTGCAGCCCATTCCAGCATTTTGTAGGTCTACAATCTTGTCCCTGACATCCTTGGAGAGCTCTTTGGTCTTGGCCATGGTGGAGAGTTTGGAATCTGATTGATCGATTGCTTCTGTGGACAGGTGTCTTTTATACAGGTAACAAACTGAGATTAGGAGCACTCCCTTTAAGAGTGTAGACCACTGGGAGCCAGACATTTTTCTGATTGAGAGGGGGTCAAATACTTATTTCCCTCATTAAAATGCAAATACATTTATAACATTTTTGACATGCGTTTTTCTGGATTTTTTTGTTGTTATTCTGTCTCTCACTGTTCAAATAAACCTACCATTAAAATTATAGACTGATTATTTCTTTGTCAGTGGGCGTACAAAATCAGCAGGGGATCAAATACTTTTTTCCCTCAATATCAGATTAATCCATTGGTTTGATCGTGCCAGGCAAGCTTAATCGGAACCCAAGTGTGGTTTAAATGTATCGATTCCACAGAGTAAGGCAATTACAACACTGCTCAAAGGCCTAGCTCGCCAAAATACAAACAATGTGAAGGCTTGAATCTCCTCATTAGCGATACCCAATATAAAGATTATAAATGAGGGAGGAATGAATATGACTTATGAGTAGCTCAGAGGCACCTGCAAACAGTATAATGAAGCCAGAGAGATGTACGGCATGTGTTTGATTAATCAGGCCTTTTGCTTCACCATCAGTCTAATCATACTGCATTAGATCTTGTCATAAGTCTCCCATAAAAAGTTGGCCCGCGGAGATGATGTTGACTGTGTAGTATCTGAACATTTATAGCTTTGGCTGAGGTTTTCATATTGTTGGTTAAATGGGCTTTGCTGAAACATCTGGAAAGTATTACTATACGGGCCCGCTAAGATGGTGGACATTGGGAAATGTGGAGGCCAGGGATTGGTCTATTCAAAACACGCCATCTTGTGTTACATAGGATATATACCATGTTTGAACAAAGGGACGAGGAGAGTGATCATATTTGAGATTGGGTTAGTTGCTCTCCAGATTCTGCAGAAATCTGTAAATTGATGCTGAAATCATTGATGTAATAAAAGTTATAATCAAGTACAGTGTCAGTGGATTCCTTGTCAACACAGCATCTCAGCATCGTTGTTCGGCCACCACAGAAATTGGCGACGAGGATTTTGGGACGTGTTGCGTCTATTTCAGCGTTACATCATGGGCTCCGAGCTGACTCTCGCTCCAGAGTCCGGCAGATAAGGGTGAGCTTTCTCACAACTTTGGGCGCTGGTCAGTTCGTGTGACTGTGTGTGCGTTGGGGGGACGCACCGTGAAGGACCGTGCTGTTTGCTGTGTGATGAGATTCCGTTCTAAATTTCTAAATTTGTTTGCGTTGGAAACAACGCAAACAGGGGGGAGTGTCTATATAATACAAGATCTAAGGAAAAAAGGAATTGATAACACTGGGCCCAGGGATATTTGGCTTGAATAAAATTAAAGGGAAAAAGGAATAGAATGAAGAAATAAGGGACAAGGAACTAAGGAAAAATGTATACTAATTAGGACGTCGCTGATCTACGGAAGCCCTCAAACGAGGCGATCATTAGATGGGCCACAAATCCTGGAAAGTTACTAGGTGGATTTTCGGGTCAGTTCCAAGGGACTGTGAGTTTGTAGAATACACATTCAATTGTATGTTACCTCTCGGTATATAGTTGACAAGGAATATGTCCGAAGTAGCCTCTCATTGAATATCTGCAACTCAAGGTAGCAAAGATTTAGGAAGGAAAATAAGGAATAGGAGCGACGGAAGCATGCTTTTGGGACCGTATGAATGGATGCATTCTTGTTGATTGAATAGTTTTCATGTGTGTTGGAAAGAGAGTGTGTGTGTGTGTGCAAAAGAAAGATGTCTCTGCTGTGTTTGAGCTGTGTGGATTGTGCAGAGGTTTATATGCTCGACTCATGCTATGATAAGATTTTATGTTAGATATATATACGTATATAGGTTGTGGTTGAGAACAGGGGTTTTAGTTTTTTTTGTAAGGAAATCTGTTAATTACGGTTAAAACCTTATGAGTCTCCATTTGAGAGAACGTTTTCAAATTTGTTAAAATCTATGAGCCCCCGGGAGGACGTTATGATTGTATAGAGAGGATTTGTAATGGATAAGAAAATAAGTATAGATCTGCAGATTGGAGTAGAATGGGTGAAGAAAGAGGAGAGAGATAATAGACTAAAGTTAAGTTAAGTAACTTTGAAGTAGGATTTGTGTTCTATGTTTTGTGTTGGTTTGTTCAGCGTTACTGTTGTCTGTGTGGTAAATGTGGTTTGTTGGAAAAAACGGAGGGACAGCTGATCTGTCTGCTGTTTGACTTAGAGAAAAGTTACTTGCGGGAGCGCTCCTCTCACCCTGAAGTCGCACTAATAAATGAACTGCGCATGTGTGGCATTTTAGGAGGTTTTCAGTTACACAGAACGAATATGCCACTCCCCTGCCTGCACTGAGCTGCTGGGAGACGCAGACTTAGAGCTGAAAAAAGAAAGGGGGAGATTTGAGTACACGCGAATAAAGTATTCTGTTTGTTAAAGTGGCTGTTGCGTAACTATGAACCTATTTGATTGAGATCCATTGAATTTATAAATGAGAGCTATGTGGACGGATTAAAAATAAAAATAAATAAATAAAATAAAATGTTATTGCGCTATTTATAATATTCCTGAGTTAAGCTGTTTGCTTATTTCTTAGCGCGAATGTGAACATAGGTATGTCTAAAAGGGTATTGTATGGTTGAAATAACCCAGTGAGTACATAAAATACTGAATTGTTGTCTGTTTCTTTTGTTCTCCTGTGGTGTGAGAGATGAGAGGGAGGAGACAGAGAGAGAGGAGGTGCTGACCAGTGCGTCATGCGACAGCGTGTGTTGTCCCGGATCCAGTCCAATTAAGGCCAGTACCGTTCTATCCACAAAACTTACTTTCCCTTACAGGATATTATAGATTAAGGGCATTTATCTGTTTGTGTATGCCTAAAATATTTAATGTTGTGACCATTTAGCAGGGACTTGGCAACAGACTGATCAATTGATGTAATTGAGAATTGCACATTGAAGTTTTTTTTGTGCATGGGTTGTTTTGATTAGAGTTGTGTTGGAAATCCAGCACTGAGATTATTCTGTAAAATTAAGGTGATTGGGTGCTTATTAAGCAATTGGTTTGTGGGTGCTTTAGTGTTACTGGATTACAGGTTTTTCTTTTTTGATTGCTCTGAAGTTGACTAGTTTCCTTTACTTTTCTTTATCGGATGTGGTAAGATTGCCACTAATCAATAATTTGGTAGAAAAAGTAAAGAAAGAAATAAAGAAAGAAAGAAAATAAAATCTAAAAAGAAAAATAGGAGGGAATGATAAGCAACATAGCTTAAAGTATTTTTTGGTTTCCAAATTAATTAGTTTAAAATAATAATAAATAAATAAATAATGTACAATAAAGAAATATAAAAGAGTTGTTACAATGGGGAAAAAGGACATCAAAACTATGAAAGTAATTACTCCTGTTGATGTAGTACAAATAGTAACCCTTTAGTTAATGGTATTGCAAGGTTATCTGAAAAATTGAATAAACGTTGGCCTGACATTGAACAACCATGGCCAGTGGAAGGGACTCTTACCCAGATGTAATTAAAATAATGCAAGTGCTTGTGTCCACATATAAGGCAGATCAAAAGAAAGGGGAAAAAAGGGGAACAACGTAAAGAAAAGAGACAAAGAGAGCTGGGTGTTCTTAAGTTGTTTGAAAATGAGGGACAAAAAAATGATAAAAGATACAAAAGATAAGAGACAGAGGTATAGAGAAAATGGCAAAAGAGGCGAAGGTAACAGAAAAACTAATGGCAGATGTCAATACACCTTTCTCACATAAGGATTCAGCAAAAAGACCCCCACCTTACAAGGAAGAAGTAGAGTTTAAGGACGTCTATCCTCAGCTTCCAGTAATCATTCAGGAGGGTGATTATTGCATCAGAGATGAAGATGAACGAATAATAGAGAGAGGACAAGCAGAAACGACCATAAAGATGAATCCAAACTCCAAAAGTAAGAAGAAAATGACATGTCTGGAAACTAAGGGTAGAGTGAGGTTCAGGAGGATGGAATTTGAAGATGATGATGATGATGATGATGATCAGAGTGATTCAGAAGAGATCATGGGTGGATATGACCCTGTGATCAGAAGGAGGTTGGCTAGAGCGGAAAGAAAGGGTGATGGAAGTTGGAAGAAGAAGGATACAAGAGATTCGATCTCTGATGAAAGTGAAGATGGAGACAGTGATGAAGATTTGGAGAGTAAAGGTGCTTCATGTTCAAGAGGATTTTATCCTACAATGACTAGCACAGAAGAAATAGAATGAGATATGGATCGATGCATATCATGCTTGGATAAGGCGAATAATTTAGAAGAAGTAAGAGAATTGGAAGAACAACTCAAGAAGTTGAAGATACAGAAGGAAAAACTGCTGAAAAAAGAATCCCAAAAATTGGAGAGGAAATATACATTGCGGACAAGAAAAGGGAGCACAAGTAAGAAGATGATGCCAGTGATCATTCGAGGACAGAACCTGGCGTATAAGCCTTTGCAGAATACCGATATGTCAGATATACTTGAGAAGCTGCCTACTCTTCAAGATGGAGCAAATCCTTGGATTTCAAAGTTGGAAGAAATTACGGTGGGAACACAGTCTGCCATAGGAGACATTAAGAGACTTTTGGCTAATCTCCTTGGGATTCCAGGTATGGAAGACATTTTTTTCAGAGAGCTGGACTTAATAGATACAGTGGGGAGAACAAGTATTTGATACACTGCTGATTTTGCATGTTTTCCTACTTACAAAGCATGTAGAGGTCTGTAATTTTTATCATAGGTACACTTCAACTGTGAGAGACGGAATCTAAAACAAAAATCCATAAAATCACATTGTATGATTTTTAAGTAATTATTTGCATTTTATTGCATGACATAAGTATTTGATCACCTACCAACCAGTAAGAATTCCTGCTCTCACAGACCTGTTAGTTTTTATTTAAGATGCCCTCCTGTTCTCCACTCATTACCTGTATTAACTGCACCTGTTTGAACTCGTTATCTGTATAAAAGACACCTGTCCACACACTCAATCAAACAGACTCCAACCTCTCCACAATGGCCAAGACCAGAGAGCTGTGTAAGGACATCAGGGATAAAATTGTAGACCTGCACAAGGCTGGGATGGGCTACAGGACAATAGGCAAGCAGCTTGGTGAGAAGGCAATAACTGTTGGCGCAATTATTTGAAAATGGAAGAAGTTCAAGATGACGGTCAATCACCCTCGGTCTGGGGCTCCATGCAAGATCTCACCTCGTGGGGCATCAATGATCATGAGGAAGGTGAGGGATCAGCCCAGAACTACATGGCAGGACCTGGTCAATGACCTGAAGAGAGCTGGGACCACAGTCTCAAAGAAAACAATTAGTAACACACTACGCCGTCATGGATTAAAATCCTGCAGCGCACGCAAGGTCCCCCTGCTCAAGCCAGCGCATATCCAGGCCCGTCTGAAGTTTGCCAATGACCATCTGGATGATCCAGAGGAGGAATGGGAGAAGGTCATGTGGTCTGATGAGACAAAAATAGAGCTTTTTGGTCTAAACTCCACTCGCCGTGTTTGGAGGAAGAAGAAGGATGAGTACAACCCCAAGAACACCATCCCAACCATGAAGCATGGAGGTGGAAACATCCTCCTTCCCTCAGTAAGAGCATTGAAGATGGGTCGTGGCTGGGTCTTCCAGCATGACAACGACCCGAAACACACAGCCAGGGCAACTAAGGAGTGGCTCCGTAAGAAGCATCTCAAGGTCCTGGAGTGGCCTAGCCAGTCTCCAGACCTGAACCCAATAGAAAATAATTGGAGGGAGCTGAAAGTCTGTATTGCCCAGCGACAGCCCCGAAACCTGAAGGATCTGGAGAAGGTCTGTATGGAGGAGTGGGCCAAAATCCCTGCTGCAGTGTGTGCAAACCTGGTCAAGACCTACAGGAAACGTATGATCTCTGTAATTGCAAACAAAGGTTTCTGTACCAAATATTAAGTTCTGCTTTTCTGATGTATCAAATACTTATGTCATGCAATAAAAAGCAAATGAATTACTTAAAAATCATACAATGTGATTTTCTGGATTTTTGTTTTAGATTCCGTCTCTCACAGTTGAAGTGTACCTATGATAAGAATTACAGACCTCTACATGCTTTGTAAGTAGGAAAACCTGCAAAATCGGCAGTGTATCAAATACTTGTTCTCCCCACTGTATATACATATTTGCAGGTGTAATACATAATTTGTGTCATATTCTTTCTTTATTAATTTTTTGAAGAATGATGTTTTCTGTTGTTGGGTACATGTGGGGATCTCAGATGTTTTGGGTTTTTTGATGCTTAGGGATATTGGGTCTAGGCAGGGACAGAGAGAATCCACAGGAGGGTCCGATGGGTCGACCAGCCTGAATGTGGAGGGGTTTTTGATGGTATATTGTTTTCTGAGGCTTTCATGTGTATTTGATTGCACCATAGCTTAAAATGCATTGATAAAGATTTATAAATTGATCTGGAGTACTTAGGTGGTCGCCTGGGGCAGAGGGGCCGTGAGAGAATTTTACTGTCTTGATTGATTGATGCATATTTGGAAAGAAAGATGCCAGACTGGTTTTTCACTCTTACACTCCATAAAAATGTGTTCACACTCCATAAACTTGGTTGTATTGCTAAAGTTACACAAGATTTGTCATAATCCTATTCTTTTTGTTTTCGAGACTTAATTAGTCTCGAAGGCGGGTAATATGTAATATCTGAACATTTATAGCTTTGGCTGAGGTTTTCATATTGTTGTTTAAATGGACTTTGCTCTGCTTTGCTGAAACATCTGGAAAGTATTACTATAGGGGCCCCCTAAGATGGTGGACATTGGGATATGTGGAGGCCAGGGATTGGTCTATTCAAAACATGCCATCTTGTGTTACATAGGATATATACCATGTTTGAACAAAGGGATGAGGAGAGTGATCATATTTGAGATTGGGTTAGTTGCTCTCCAGATTCTGCAGAAATCTGTAAATTGATGCTGAAATCTTTGATGTAATAAAAGTTATAATCAAGTACAGTGTCAGCGGATTCCTTGTCAACACAGCATCTCAGCATCGTTGTTCGGCCACCACAACTGTTAATTAAAGAATGAAGTGTCTCCGCTTCCTCCCCAACCTTGCAACCACCAAGCCCTGCGCAACGCCATATACTGTCTTGTCTTGGGTTATTTAAAAACAATCAGAAACTTTGAACATCCCACAGAGCACCATTAAATCCATTATTAAAAAATGGAAAGAATATGACACCACAACAAACCTGCCAAGAGAAGGCTGCCCACCAAAACTCACGGACCAGGCAAAGAGGGCATTAATCAGAGAGGCAACAAAGAGACCAAAGATAACCCTGAAGGAGCTGCAAAGCTCCACAGCGGAGATTGGAGTATCTGTCCATAGGACCACTTTAAGCCATACACTCCACAGAGCTGGGTTTTACGGAAGAGTGGCCAGAAAAAAGCCATTGCTTAAAGAAAAAAACAAGCAAACACGTTTGGTGTTCGCCAAAAGGCATGTGGGAGACTCCCCAAACATATGGAAGAAGGTACTCTGGTCAGATGAGACTAAAATTGAGCTTTTTGGCCATCAAGGAAAACGCCATGTCTGGCGCAAACCCAACACCTCTCATCACCCCGAGAACACCATCCCCACAGTGAAGCATGGTGGTGGCAGCATCATGCTGTGGGGATGTTTTTCATCAGCAAGGACTGGGAAACTGGTCAGAATTGAAGGAATGATGGATGGTGCTAAATACAGGGAAATTCTTGAGGGAAACCTGTTTCAGTCTTCCAGAGATTTGAGACTGGGACGGAGGTTCACCTTCCAGCAGGACAATGACCCTAAGCATACTGCTAAAGCAACACTTGAGTGGTTTAAGGGGAAACATTTAAATGTCTTGGAATGGCCTAATCAAAGCCCAGACCTCAATCCAATTGAGAATCTGTGGTATGACTTAAAGATTGATGTACACCAGCGGAACCCATCCAACTTGAAGGAGATGGAGCGGTTTTGCCTTGAAGAATGGGCAAAAATCACAGTGGCTAGATGTGCCAAGATGAATAATTTTGTAAGCCACTGTAGCTGTACCATGCCATGGCTGAGAAACTATGACATGTGTGATGTCACGAGAGGCTACACAGCTTTCAGCGGGATTGCTCAAGTAGTGCAAGGAGACCAGGTTCAACCAAAACAAGGATTTTATTAAAGGTCTTGGGAAACTAACGAAAGTATAACACAATTCTGTTCTCTGGTGGCTCTTTAAGGGTTAACAGTTCAGGGATGTCTCTTCCACATCCAAAATCATAACTCTCCCTCGCTCAAATAACTTTTCCCCAGTCTTACTGTATTCCACGTTGCAGCTAGTGGCCAACCCAGCAAAACGTCCTTCCAAATGTCCCACACGTATTTCCACAGGTGCATATATCCAAAGGTGAGTATTTCCCAAAGGTAAGTATCTCCAAATCCTTATATTCCTCATGGAAGTGGACGTGCAGCACTCTTGTCCTCCAGAGAGCCCAGGTTGGAGACTGTGTTACTTCACAACCCACACACTCACTCTCAGTGTGTCTCTTCCCTTCAAAAACCTCCAGCTCATCAGCTCCTGATCTGTTTCAGCTGCGTGGGAAGATTGGCCATAGAGGGGTGGAGTTCCCGACCATACCAGCAGATGGAGCCATAGCTGTCTGGGTTTGCCGCCACCTCAGGGGGATGTAACGTCCCTCCAGGACACAGCCTCTCGTGACATCACACATCCCCCTCCTCGGGACCGACGTCCTCGTCGGGGTAAAGGCAGCGAAGAAGGCATCACGCCGGGAGAGGGCGTCCGCATTGCCGTGGTGCTTGCCAGCCTGCTCTCTCTTCAACTCCTCCACCTCTAGGACCAGGGACTCAGCCTCCTGTTGTCTCTCCTTGAGTTTCTTACTGAACGCATCAGCCTTGGTTTTAGCAGAGTTTAGCTTCTGTTGAGCAGCTTTCAGTTCCTTCTCTCTCTCTGCCTCCGCATTCTTCATCTTGTTCTCCAACACCTTGTACTTCTCCTCTGCCTTCTTCTGGACCTCCTTACTACTGCGCAGGGTCTCCTCACACTCCTCGATGGTCCTGCGCAGCCTCTCCAGCTCCTCCTGTTGCTTAGGGAAGGAGCTCTGTTGGAGTTTAGCCTGGAGGATATCTAACTCTTCTGTCTTCATGTCTAACTGTTGCTTTAACAAACGATACCTCTCAGCGGTCCCCTTCAGACCAGACAGTTCTTTGTCCAGATTCTGTAGCTCCGTCTCTGTGTCGGTCTGGGCACCTGCCATCCCTATCAGAGCCCGGGCGGGAGTGAGTAACTCGGAGGATTGCACCGGAGCCTTCCCAGGATGAGTCTTGCCTCTCCGTTTCCGAGGTACTCGGGTTATCCTCTCCTGAGACTCTCTCCAGAGTGGGTAAAAGGCTGGGCAGTCTCGTCCAATTAGGACAGGGACGGGGAGGGAATCAACCACCCCCGCCGTCGTGTGTATGGTTCCCCGTGTGCTGGTCATTGTAAGTTCAGTAATGGGGTATTCTCTGGTGTCCCCATGGACACAGGAAACTGGGAGGACTTTCCCGGGGTCAGACACGTTGGGCCCACCAAATCCTTACGCACCAGGGTGGCCCGGCTACCAGAATCCAGTAAGGCCTCCACATCATGGTGATTCACAGTTACCGGGCAGGTGGGGGGTCGATCTGGGCCGCCATCTACGACTCCCAAGAGCGAGGCAAAACGGTGTGTGGGTGCTGCGCTGGAGGACTCCGCAGTGGGCATAGGTTTATCGGCTGGTTTCCCACACCGCCAGGAGATATGTCCCATCTCCCCACACCGGTAACACTGTCGAGTTTCCCCCTCCTGGTGTACTCTTCTTGGACCCGCCTGGTTTCTGGCTCCCCCTGGAGCCGGGATAAGTCCTGACGTGGCTGGGTTCGAGACCTTGGGGTCCTTTGGACGGGTTCTTCCCATTTGTGGTGGGGCCGCCCTCCTGGGGTCTTTTCGGGAAGCATTCAGCATCTCCGCTGTGGCCTGGTACTTTTCCACAGCTTCCACGGTCAGATCAGCCGTGGTCAAGGCCTGTTGACTGATGAACCGTTTTGCCTCATAAGGCAGGGCGCGTAGGTAACGATCCACCACAACGGCCTCCACCACCGCCGCTGCTGTATTCCTCTGCGGATCCAGCCATTTCCTTGCGATTCGGACAAGTTCATGCATCTGCGCCCGAGGAGGTTGGTCTGGTTGGAAGGTCCAGCCGTGAAAGCGCTGGGCCATACCAAACTTTGTGAGTCCATATCTGCTGAGGATCTCAGACTTCAGGGCATCATAGTCAGTAACCTGGTCAGGGCCCAGGTCCCGGACAGCATTCAGCGATTCCCCGGTTAGAAAGGGGGGCTAACAGACCAACCCACTGTTGCTTGGGCCAGGCTTCCCTAGTGGCCGTGGCCTCAAATGCATGCAGGTATGCCTCAATGTCATCGGTAGCTCCCATCTTAGATATAAAGTCACTTGCCTTTATTGGGCGGGTATTTTGGACCACCCTCTGTCTCTGCAACTGCAATTCCTCTGCCTTCAGAAGGTTGGCTTTCTTTTGCTCCTCCAAGAGAGCCACGTTTGCTTGCATCTGGGCTTGCTGGCCAGCAACAAGGGCTTTCAATATGTCCTCCATTTCAGTCGGCGGGGAGCCCTACGGCCAACTTGGAAAACTGGGTGATCAAACCTTCGGTATCCTCCTCTGACATGCACTATTACCGCTGAGGCGTGCCCGTATTCACCACCATCTGTGATGTCACGAGAGGCTACACAGCTTTCAGCGGGATTGCTCAAGTAGTGCAAGGAGACCAGGTTCAACCAAAACAAGGATTTTATTAAAGGTCTTGGGAAACTAACGAAAGTATAACACAATTCTGTTCTCTGGTGGCTCTTTAAGGGTTAACAGTTCAGGGATGTCTCTTCCACATCCAAAATCATAACTCTCCCTCGCTCAAATAACTTTTCCCCAGTCTTACTGTATTCCACGTTGCAGCTAGTGGCCAACCCAGCAAAACGTCCTTCCAAATGTCCCACACGTATTTCCACAGGTGCATATATCCAAAGGTGAGTATTTCCCAAAGGTAAGTATCTCCAAATCCTTATATTCCTCATGGAAGTGGACGTGCAGCACTCTTGTCCTCCAGAGAGCCCAGGTTGGAGACTGTGTTACTTCACAACCCACACACTCACTCTCAGTGTGTCTCTTCCCTTCAAAAACCTCCAGCTCATCAGCTCCTGATCTGTTTCAGCTGCGTGGGAAGATTGGCCATAGAGGGGTGGAGTTCCCGACCATACCAGCAGATGGAGCCATAGCTGTCTGGGTTTGCCGCCACCTCAGGGGGATGTAACGTCCCTCCAGGACACAGCCTCTCGTGACATCACACATGACATCCAACATTTGACTTAAGCCAACACACGACATAGAACAATTCCTTTTCCCGCTTCCTTTGTGTGTGTGTGTGCGCGCGTGTGTGACATAGAGCTTAGTTTCAACCATCCCAAAAATGAGGAGGCAATTAGTCTTGGCAGACTTATTGAATTAAGTCAGGTTCCATCCGGGCTAAGTTTTGGAGATGTATTTATTGGTTTGTGTCTAAGCCTCAGTCCCTGATGAGATGTTACAGTGGAGGACTCTAAAATGAGCCCAAAACGCCCGGCCTGTTAACGAGAAACAGGAACCGTCTCCCCTGTCGCCCCCAAACATGACAGAAATACTACTATTAAATTAAATTACCAAATTACACTGCAGGAGTGCATTATCTCCCGCTGTCCTCGGCCAAACCCCTCTCTCCCAGATTCAGATACTCCCCCCCCCACCGCCTCTGGAATATAATAAACAATGACAAGCTACTAAGGTTGAGCATGTAATGAAAATTGAATTTGTTCGTCATCGTATAGGAACTAGAACTCTGTTCCCCCCTGATCTGTACTTCTCCACAACTTTGTCCCTGACCTGTTTGGAGAGCTCCTTGGTCTTCATGGTGCCGCTTGCTTGGTGGTGCCCCTTGCTTAGTGGTGTTGCAGACTCTTGGGCCTTTCAGAACAGGTGTATATATACTGAGATCATGTGACAGATCATGTGATACTTAGATTGCACACAGGTGGACTTTATTTAACTAATTATGTGACTTCCGAAGGTAATTGGTTGCACCAGATCTTATTTAGGGGCTTCATAGCAAAGGGGGTGAATACATATGCACGCACCACTTTTCCTTTATTTATTTTTTAGCATTTTTTGAAACAAGTAATTTTTTTCCTTTCACTTCACTTCACCAATTTTGACTATTTTGTGTATGTCCATTACATGAAATCCAAATAAAAATCCATTTAAATTACAGGTTGTAATGCAACAAAATAGGAAAAACGCCAAGGGGGATGAATACTTTTGCAAGGCACTGTAAGTCAATACATGGATTTTTGATTACCAGCCTATGAGTGAAATGGGTCTTAAGTAGCACTTAAACACTGTGGGCTGTGGGCTCATAATTCTTGTATAAACATCATGTGACTCAACATAAATATTGACTTTCCTAAGCGTTCGCATCAATTTGCATTGAGCCACTTAGCCATGTTGATTCATGTAAAATAACTGATGTAGAATGAAGATACAGTGCCTTCAGAAAGTATTCATACCCCTTGACTTATTCCACATTTTGTTGTGTTACAGCCTGAATTGAAAATGGATTCAATAGATACACACAATGCCCCATAATGACAGTGAAAATATGTTTTTATAAATGTATGCTAATTTACTGGAAATGAAATACAGAAATATCTCATTTACATAAGTATTCACACCCCTGAGTCAATACATGTTAGAATCACCTTTAAGAGCTTTGCACACCTGTACTGTACAATATTTGTACCTGATTTTTTTTTTTTAATCTTCAAGCTCTGTCAAGTTGGTTGTTGATCATAGCTAGACAGCCCTTTTCAAGTCTTGCCATAGGTTGTCATGCCGATTTAAGTCAAAACTGTAACTAGTCCACTCAGGAACATTCAATGTCGTCTTGGTAACAACTCCAGTGTATATATTGCCTTGTGTTTTACGTTATTGTCCTGCTGAAAGGTGAATTTGTCTCCAAGTGTCTGTTGGAAAGCAGACTGAACCAGGTTTTCCTCTAGGATTTTCCCTTTGCTTAGCCGTTTTTTTTTTTTTTTACTCCCTGGTCCTTGCTGATGACAAGCATACCCATAACATGATGCAGCCACCACCATGCTTGAAAATATGAAGAGTGGTACTCAGTGATGTGTTGTGTAGGATTTGACCCAAACATAGCACTTTGTTGTCACGGTTTCGGCCGAGGCTGCCTCTCTTCCTTGCTCGGGCAGGCTTCGGCGTTCGTCGTCTCCGGAATACTAGCTGCCACCGTTGTATGTTTCTATGTTCGTTTGGTCTTGTCTGGTATTGTACACCTGTTGTCGTTTAGTGTCATTAGTGTCCTATAAGTTCTCGTTGTGTTTGTCAGGTGTTGTGTGTGATTGTTTTCACTGTCGTGCATTTGCGCCATCATATACGGTTTGCTCGGTTGAGCTGTTCTCCTCTGTTTAGGAGAGTTTATTCGCACATGTTTAGTGCGCCCGTTTGTTTTACGCCTGCGTGCGGAGTTCTCGCCTCAGGGCTTTTCTTCGTGTTTCAGTTTGTGCATTTACTAAAGTATTTTGGACTTATTTCCTGCGTCCTGCGCCTGATTCCAACACCACACCCACCTACAGCAAACGCTGACAGAATCACACACCATTAGAATGGAATCAGCAGGAGCCGCAGCAGCACAGGAGACGTTGGAGGACAGGGTCCGGGAGCAGAATGACCAGATCCTGCGGATCGGGACCGCCCTGCAGGAAGTGATCACCACCCTCCAACGCTGGGAGACCCGAGGGACACCCCCAACGCCACCTTCCCTGCTGTCACCATCGGCAAGTCAGCCCATTCCCGCTCCGGAACCCAGAGGAGTTCGACTCTCGCTCCCGAGGGCCTACGATGGGACCGCTGCCGGGTCTCGGGACACGAGAGCGTGTCCGCCCTTATCTCCTGCCTTTCCGGCAAGGCGTTAGTATGGGCCAACGCCGAGTGGAGGAGGATAGACGCTACCACCATCACTTACGCTGAGTTCTCCCGCCGCTTCAGGGCGGTGTTTGACCATCCACTGGAGGGGAAAGCGGCGGGGGAGCGTCTGTTCTGCCTCTGGCAGGGGAAGAGGAGTGCCCAGGAGTTCGCGTTGGAATTCCGTACTCTAGCGGCGGATGCAGGGTGGAATGAGCGGGCCCTCATCGATCACTACCGCTGTAGTCTACGTGAGGACGTCCGTCGGGAGCTGGCCTGTCGGGACACCAGCCTCTCTTTCGACCAGTTAGTCGACATGTCCATCAGGCTGGACACCCTGCTGGCTACCCGCGGACGTCCCGAGGGAGGTCCGTCCATTTCACCCTCCAGCGTCTCCGAGCCGAGCCCCATGGAGCTCGGGGGCGCTGGCGCTAGAGAGAGGAGGGGTCAGAATACGAGGGGGTCCATCTCCTGCACCAACTGTGGTCGGGGAGGACACACCGCGGCTAGGTGCTGGGGATGGCCTCCTAGGGGAGAAGACGACAGGCCCCGCACTGGGGAGTCCTTCCAGGTGAGTAGGCGCCCCACTCACCCAGAGCTCTCTGTTGCGCACTTCTGTATACCTGTGCGTTTTCCACAGGTAGCACCTCATTCCCAGCATAAGGCGCTGGTAGATTCAGGCGCGGCTGGGAATTTTGTTGATAGGAAATTTTGTTTAGACTTAGGGATTCCCCTTCTTCCTGTTGACGTCCTTCCCCGTTCATGCCCTAGATAGCCGTCCGTTGGGATCGGGCTTGATCAGGGAGGTCACGGCGCCACTTAGGATGTGTGCGCAGGGGGGTCATCAGGAGATGATCCAGCTATTTCTGATCGACTCGCCTGCGTATCCGGTGGTGCTGGGCATGCCCTGGTTGAGTACCCATAACCCGTCTATTTCGTGGCAGGAGAGGGCTCTGATGGAGTGGTCTGCCCAGTGTGTGGGTCGATGTTTAGGCGTTTCCGTAGGGGCTACCTCGGTGGAGAGTCCAAACCAGGTGCCCGCATTGCACGTTCCCCCTGAGTATGGGGATTTGGCTATTGTGTTCAGTAAGTCGAGGGCGACGCAGTTGCCTCCCCCATAGGCAGGGAGATTGTGCGATAGACCTCCAGGCAGGAGCTGCGCTCCCACGGAGCCATGTGTATCCTCTGTCTCAGGAGGAGAAGAGAGCTATGGAGACTTACATAGACGAATCTCTGAGACAAGGATACATACGGCCCTCCACTTCCCCCTGCGTCCTCGAGTTTCTTTTTTGTGAAGAAAAAGGATGGTGGGTTACGCCCGTGCATTGATTACCGTAGTCTCAATCAGATCACGGTGAAGTACAGTTATCCACTCCCGCTGATTGCGACCATGACGGAGTCATTGCACGGGGCGCGTTTCTTCACTAAATTAGATCTCAGGAGCGCGTACAACTTGGTGCGCATTAGGGGGGGCGATGAATGGAAGACAATCTTTAGTACCACCTCGGGCCATTACGAGTATCTTGTCATGCCATACGGGTTGATGAACGCTCCTTCAGTTTTCCAATCATTCGTGGATGATATCTTCAGGGACATGCAGGGGCAGGGGGTGGTCGTGTACATAGATGACATTCTCGTGTACTCGTCTACCCGAGTCGAACATGTGGCACTGGTGCGCCGAGTGTTGCGGAGGCTGTTGGAGCACGACCTGTATGTCAAGGCAGAGAAGTGTCTGTTTTTCCAGGAGTCGGTCTCCTTTTTGGGTTATCAGTTGTCTGCGTCAGGGGTGAAGATGGAGGTAGACCGGGTGTCAGCCGTGCGTAATTGGCAAACGCCAACCACTGTGAAGGAGGTGCAGCAGTTTTTGGGGTTTGCGAATTACTACCGGAGGTTTATTCGGGGTTTTGGACAGGTGGCAGCTCCCATAATGTCTCTTTTGAAGGGGGTCCGGTGCGTCTGCAGTGGTCAGCCGAGGCGGACAGGGCCTTTGGGAGGCTGAAGGACCTGTTTACCTCGGCTCCGGTGCTGGCGCATCCGGATCCCTCTTTACCATTTCAGGTAGAGGTGGACGCGTCAGAGGCCGGTATAGGAGCCGTGCTTTGCACGGTCCGGCACGCCACCTAAACTCCGCCCCTGTGCTTTTTATTCCAAGAAGCTCAGTCCGGCGGAGCGAAATTATGACGTAGGGGACAGGGAGCTGCTAGCCGTGGTACAGGCCCTAAAGGTGTGGAGGCACTGGCTTGAGGGGGCTCAACACCCTTTCCTCATTTTGACGGACCACCGTAACCTGGAGTACATCCGGGCAGCTAGGAGACTAAACCCTCGCCAGGCGCGGTGGAATATGTTTTTGACCCGGTTCGTATTTAAGATCACGTACATCCCTGGGTCACAGAACGGTAAGGCAGACGCGCTGTTTCGGCGGTATGACACGGAGGAGAGGTCCGTGGAGCCCACTCCCATACTGCCGGAGTCTTGTCTGGTGGCACCGGTAGTGTGGGAGGTCGATGCTGAACTCGAGCGGGCGTTGCGCACCGACCCTAGTCCACCTCAATGCCCGGAGGGTCGGAAGTACGTGCCGGTCGAGGTTCGGGATCGATTGATCTATTGGGCTCACACGTCACCCTCCTCTGGACATCCTGGTATCGGCCGGACAGTGCACTGCCTTAGTGCTAAGTACTGGTGGCCCACGTTGGCGAGGGATGTGAGGGTTTATGTCTCCTCCTGCTCGGTGTGCGCCCAGTGTAAGGCGCCTAGACATCTGCCTAGGGGTAAGTTACTACCCCTGCCCGTTCCACAACGACCATGGTCTCACCTCTCGGTGGATTTCATCACTGACCTTCCTCCCTCACAGGGTAATACTACTATACTGGTCGTTGTGGACCGGTTCTCTAAGGCCTGTCGTTTGCTCCCTATGCCGGGCCTTCCTACTGCCCTACAGACCGCCGAAGCGCTATTCACCCATGTTTTCCGGCACTACACGGGTACCCGAGGATATTGTGTCTGATCGAGGTCCCCAATTTACCTCCAGAGTCTGGAGAGCCTTTATGGAGCGGTTGGGGGTCTCGGTGAGCCTCACCTCGGGTTACCATCCGGAGAGTAATGGGCAGGTGGAACGTGTGAACCAGGATGTGGGTAGGTTTCTTAGATCATACTGCCAGGACCGGCCGGAGGAGTGGGCACGGTACGTTCCCTGGGCAGAAATGGCCCAGAATTCCCTACGCCATTCTTCCATAAACCTAACCCCTATCCAATGTGTGTTAGGTTACCAGCCGGTTCTGGCACCTTGACAGCAGAGCCAGATCGAGGCTCCTGCGGTGGATGAGTGGGTGCGGCGCTCGGAGGAGACGTGGAACGCTGCACACGTCCACCTGCAGCGGGCCCTCCGTCGTCAAAAGGCGAGCGCCGATCTCCACCGCAGTGAGGGACCGGTGTACGCACCTGGTGATCGAGTCTGGCTCTCTACCAGAAACCTGCCCCTCCGCCTGCCCTGTCGGAAACTGGGTCGGCGGTTTGTGGGGGCCATTTAAAGTCCTGAGAAGATTGAACGAGGTGTGTTACAGATTACAACTACCTGTTGAGTATAAATGTATTAACCCCTCGTTCCATGTGTCTCTTCTCAGGCCGGTGGTAGCTGGCCCACTCCAAGAAAATGAGATCAGGGAGACTCCTCCGCCCCCATTGGACATCGAGGGGGCACCGGCGTACTCCGTGCGGTCCATCTTGGATTCGAGACGTCGGATGGGGGGTCTCCAATATCTGGTGGAGTGGGAGGGGTACGGCCCGGAGGAACGGTGCTGGGTGCCGAGGGGAGACATTTTGGACCCGTCTCTCCTGACGGAATTCCATCGTAGTCACCCGACGCGCCCTGCTCCGCGTCCTCCTGGTCGTCCCCGAGGCCGGAGTCGGCGCACGTCTGGAGCCGCGCGTCAAGTGGGGGGTACTGTCACGGTTTCGGCCGAGGCTGCCTCTCTTCCTTGCTCGGGCAGGCTTCGGCGTTCGTCGTCTCCGGAATACTAGCTGCCACCGTTGTATGTTTCTATGTTCGTTTGGTCTTGTCTGGTATTGTACACCTGTTGTCGTTTAGTGTCATTAGTGTCCTATAAGTTCTCGTTGTGTTTGTCAGGTGTTGTGTGTGATTGTTTTCACTGTCGTTCATTTGCGCCATCATATACGGTTTGCTCGGTTGAGCTGTTCTCCTCTGTTTAGGAGAGTTTATTCGCACATGTTTAGTGCGCCCGTTTGTTTTACGCCTGCGTGCGGAGTTCTCGCCTCAGGGCTTTTCTTCGTGTTTCAGTTTGTGCATTTACTAAAGTCTTTTGGACTTATTTCCTGCGTCCTGCACCTGATTCCAACACCACACCCACCTACAGCAAACGCTGACATTTGTATTCAGCACATTAAGTTCATTTCTTTACCACATTTTCTGCTGTTTTACTTTAGTGCTTTATTGCAAACAGGATGCATGTTGATTAACTCTTTAGTATTATCCCAGTTTACCTATTTGCTTATGGTCTTGCCTACGCCTAGCGAACAGTTTTTTAAATTATATGAGAAAAAAATATTCCATTTTATTTGGAACAGCAAGCCAGACAAAATTAAACGGGCCTATTTATATAATGAATATGTCACGCCCTGGCTCTGGGGACTATGTTATGTTGAGCCAGGGTGTGTAAGTCTATGTTTGTATATCTATGTTGGCCTGAGTGACTCCCAATCAGAGGCAACGAGTGTCAGCTGGTTGTCTCTGATTGGGAGCCATATTTAACTATCGGTCTTTTCACTTTGTGTTGTGGTTTCTTGTTCTCATTTTGGTTTGTGTATGTAACCAGAGACATCACGTTTTCGTCAGTTATTTTGATCGTGTGATCAGTCTAATAAATACTATGTTCACTTTCAACGCTGCGCCTTGGTCCTCCTCATTAGACGATCGTGACAGAAGAAACCACCAAAACCAGACCAAGCAGCGTGACGAGGAGAAAGGCTGGAATTACGAGAAGTGGAGAGAGAATTGGACGAGAACCATGGAGGCCTGGTCCACGGGGGAGAGACAAGCCCAGAAAATTTTTAGGGGGGCTCACGCCGTGACGACGGGGCAGCAGGAGTACGGGATAGAGTGGTGCAGAGGGTTGGCAGAGAAGGCCGCCAGGTTAAGGGGGCCACTGGTCACAGAGGAGAGGGAAAGTGTGGAGGCACGGCGAGAGGTACTGGGGTGTGTTACCAGTCCGGCCCGTTCCTGATCCCTGCGTAGGGCCAGTGGTGTGTGTCCCCAGTACGGTCCGGCCTGTTCCTGTTCCTCGCATCGAGCCTGTGGTGCGTGTCGTCAGCCCGGCGCGGCCCGTTCCTGCTCCCCGCCCCAAGTCAGTGGTGCGCGTCGTCAGCCCGGTTCGGCTCATTCCTGCTCCCCGCACCAAGTCTGTGGTGCGTTTCGTCAGCCCTGTCCGGCCCGTTCCTGCTCTCCGCACCAAGTCGGTGGTGCGCGTCGCCAGCCCAGTCCGGCCCATCCAAGCTCCCCGCATCAAGTCTGTGGTGCGCGTCGTCAGCCCGGTCCGGCTCATTCCTGCTCCCCGCACCAAGTCAGGGGTGCGCTTCGTCAGCCCGGTCCGGCCCGTTCCTGCTCCCCGCACCAAGTCAGTGGTGTGCTTCGTCAGCCCAGTCCGGCCGGTCCCTGCTCCACGCACCAAGCCTACGGTGGGCGTCGTCAGCCTGGTAAGGCCCGTTCCTCCTCCACGCACCAAGCCAGGGGTGCGCGTCGTCAGTCCAGCACAACCCGTGCCTGGGTCATGTCCGGAGCCGGATCCGCCGCCGAGGCGGAGTGCCCACCCGGTCCCTCCCCTGTTGTGGTTGTTTGGCACGGTCGGAGTCCGCGCCTTTGGGGGGGGGTACTGTCACGCCCTGGCTCTGGGGACTATGTTATGTTGAGCCAGGGTGTGTAAGTCTATGTTTGTATATCTATGTTGGCCTGAGTGACTCCCAATCAGAGGCAACGAGTGTCAGCTGGTTGTCTCTGATTGGGAGCCATATTTAACTATCGGTCTTTTCACTTTGTGTTGTGGTTTCTTGTTCTCATTTTGGTTTGTGTATGTAACCAGAGACATCACGTTTTCGTCAGTTATTTTGATCGTGTGATCAGTCTAATAAATACTATGTTCACTTTCAACGCTGCGCCTTGGTCCTCCTCATTAGACGATCGTGACAGAATATGAATTCGAGGGACAGAAATTATGAAATATTAAAGCATTAGACCTATCACTAAAAGCTTCAGTCATACAAAAGTTATTCATAAATCCAAACTGGTTCTCTAGCAAATTAGTAAGATTGTCTCACCCAATGTTCAAGAATGGCCTTTTTCCCTTTATTCAGATTACAACCTCACACTTTCAGATATTTGAAAAGGAAATCACCTCCCAAATATCACTATTTCTAAAACAAGCCATAAAAAGTTGGTTGCAATTTCAATTGATTCCTCCAGAAACGACAGAACAAATAATGCAAAAAATATTGTGGTTAAACTCAAATATACTAATTGACAAAACAACTTTTTTTTTTGACAAAATGTTTAAAAAAGGTATAATCTTCGTAAATGATATCATCGGTAGGACTGGTGGAGTTATGTCGCACATGCAGCTAACAAAAACATATGGAAATGTCACGGTTTCGGCCGAGGCTGCTCCTCCTCCTGGTTCGGGCAGGCTTCGGCGTTCGCCGTCCCCGGAGTATTAGCTGCCACCGTTGAATGTTTCGTGGTGTGATTGCTTTGGTCTGTCTTGTACACCTGTGTCTGTTTGTGTTCTGATTACGTGTCCTATAAGTTCCCTGTTTTGTATTGGTTAGATTGTGTGTTGTTGTCTGCCTGTATTTCGGAGCTGCGTGTTGACGCTCTGTTTGTTTGTTTAGTGTTTACGCATGGTTTACGTATTCACTCGCCTCTGTTTGTTTCGAGGCCGTGTATTGTATTTTTGCACTTTTGACTAGTAAAGTCTGTTGGACGAAGCCTCTGTGTCCTGCGCCTGACTCCTCCACCACATCCACATCGGTTCATCTGACAGAACAACACACCAACTATGGAGTCAGCAGGAGCAGCTGCGACACCCAAGTCGCTGGAGGAACGGATCAGCTATCAGGACACCATGATCCGGCAACTTGGGTCCGCCATGGACGAGGTGTCCAACACTCTGCGCCGGTTGGTTACTGGGGAGGTGCCCACGTCTTCTTACACCATCCCACCACCAACGGCCAGTCCTCCTCTCTCAGCACCGGAACCCAGGGGCATTCGGCTCTCGCTCCCGAGGGCATATGACGGTTCTGCAGCCGGGTGTCAGGGGTTCCTCCTGCAGGTGGAACTTTACCTGGCTACCCTACACCCAGCGCCCTCGGGATACGAAGCGTCTCCGCCCTCATCTCCTGTCTATCCGGCAAGGCGTTGGAGTGGGCCAACGCCGAATGGAGGGGAATAGACGCCGCTACCATCACCTACGCGGAGTTCTCCCGCCGCTTCAGGGCTGTCTTCGATCACCCACCTGAGGGAAAGGCGGCGGGGGAGCGTCTGTTCCACCTCCGACAGGGGGAAGAGGAGCGCACAGGAGTTCGCCCTGGAGTTCCGGACTCTAGCGGCGGATGCGGGGTGGAATGAGAGGGCCCTCATCGACCATTACCAGTGTAGCCTACGAGAGGGACGTTCGTCGTGAGCTGGCCTGCAGGGACACCAACCTATCCTTCGACCAGTTGGTGGACATCTCCATCCGTCTCGACACCCTGCTGGCTACCCGCGGACGTCCCCGAGTGGGGGTCATCCATTCCACCCTCCAGCACCTCCGAGCCGATTCCCATGGAGCTAGGGGTGCTGGCGCTAGAGAGAGGAGGAGAGAGAACCCGAGGGGGCCATCCCCTGCACCAACTGTGGCCGTGGAGGACACACCGCGGCCAGGTGCTGGGGAGGGTCTCCTGGGAGAGGGGACAACAGGTCACGCACTGGGGAGTCATTTCAGGTGAGTAGGCGCCCCGCTTACCCAGAGCTCTCTGTTGGTCACATGAGTATTCCTGTGAGATTTCCACAGGTGGCACCTTATTCCCAGCATAAGGCGCTAGTAGATTCAGGCGCAGCTGGGAATTTTATTGATCGTGCATTTTGTTATAGGTTAGGAATTCCCCTTCGGCCGGTAGAAGCCCCCTGTCCTGTCCACGCCCTAGACAGCCGGCCGTTGGGGTCGGGGCTGATCAGAGAAGTCACAGCACCACTTAAGATGACGACGCAGGGGGGTCATGAGGAGATAATTCAGTTTTATCTGATTGACTCTCCTGCGTACCCCGTGGTGCTGGGGCTTCCCTGGTTAAGCGCCCATGATCCTACCATTGCGTGGCAACAGAGGGCTCTTATGGAGTGGTCTGCCCAGTGTGTAGGGAAATGTCTAGGTGTTTCCTTAGGGGCGACCTCGGTAGAGAGTCCGAACCAAGTGCCCGCAATGCGCATTCCCCCTGAGTATGAGGACTTAGCACTTGTGTTCAGCAAAACGAGGGCAACACGGCTACCACCTCATAGACAGGGGGGACTGTGCGATAAATCTCCAAACAGGAGCGGCACTTCCGCGGAGCCGTGTGTATCCCCTGTCTCAAGAGGAGACTGCGGCTATGGAGACTTACATAGCCGAGTCCTTGGCACAGGGATACATACGGTCCTCCACTTCCCCGGTTTCCTCGAGTTTCTTCTTTGTGAAGAAGAAGGACGGGGGGTTTGCGCCCGTGTATTGATTACCGTAGTCTCAATCAGATCACGGTTAAGTACAGTTACCCTCTTCCACTGATTGCGACTATGACAGAATCATTACGCGGAGCGCAGTTCTTCACAAAGTTGGATCTCAGGAGCGCGTACAATCTGGTGCGCATTAGGAGGGGGGATGAATGGAAAACGGCATTTAGCACCACCTCGGGTCATTACGAGTATCTCGTCATGCCATACGGGTTAATGAATGCTCCTTCAGTCTTCCAATCCTTTGTTGACGAGGATTTTCCGGGACATGCATGGGCAGGGTGTGGTAGTGTACATCGACGACATCCTAGTGTACTCTTCTACACGAGCCGAGCATGTAGCCCTGGTGCGCCGAGTGTTGAGAAGACTGTTGGAGCATGAATTGTATGTCAAGGCAGAGAAATGCCTGTTCTTCCAGGAGTCCGTCTCCTTTTTGGGTTATCGGTTGTCCGCGTCTGGTGTGGAGATAGAGGTAGACCGTGTGTCGGCTGTGCGTAATTGGCAAACTCCAACCACTGTAAAAGAGGTGCAGCAGTTCTTGGGTTTTGCTAATTACTACCGGAGGTTTATCCGGGGCTTTGGACAGGTTGCAGCTCCCATTACGTCCCTGCTAAAGGGGGGTCCGGTTCGTTGCAGTGGTCAGCTGAGGCGGACAGGGCATTTGTCAAACTGAAGAACCTGTTCACCTCGGCCCCGGTGCTGGCGCATCCGGATCCTCTTTACCATTCCAAGTAGAGGTAGACGCGTCCGAGACCGGTATTGGGGCAGTCCTGTCACAACGGTCCGGCACGCCACCTAAGCTCCGCCCCTGTGCGTTCTACTCCAAGAAGCTCAGCTCGGCGGAGCGCAATTATGACGTTGGGGACAGGGAGCTGTTAGCTGTAGTCCAGGCCCTAAAGGTGTGGAGGCATTGGCTTGAGGGGGCTCAACACCCTTTCCTCATTCTGACTGATCACCGTAACCTGGAGTACATCCGGGCAGCTAGGAGATTGAACCCTCGTCAGGCTAGGTGGAACATGTTCCTGACCCGGTTTGTTTTTAAGATCACATACATCCCAGGGTCCCAGAACGGTAAGGCAGACGCCCTGTCCCGGCGGTATGACACAGAGGAGAGGGCCATTGAGCCTACTTCCATACTGCCGGAGTCTTGTCTGGTGGCTCCGGTGGTATGGGAGGTCGATGCGGAAATCGAGCGGGCACTGCGTACCGACCCTACTCCCCCGAGTGTCCTGTGGGGCGGACGTACGTTCCGCTCGAGGTTCGTGATCGTCTTATTTATTGGGCTCATACATCACCCTCCTCTGGACATCCAGGTATTGGCCGGACAGTGCACTGCCTTAGCGTGAAATACTGGTGGCCAACGTTAGCTAAGGATGTGAGGGTTTATGTCTCCTCCTGCTCGGTGTGCGCCCAGTGTAAGGCGCCTAGACATTTGCCCAGGGGTAAGTTACATCCCCTGCCCGTTCCACAACGACCATGGTCCCACCTCTCGGTGGATTTTGTAACCGACCTACCCCCTTCCCAGGGGAATACCACCATTTTGGTCGTTGTGGATCGGTTCTCCAAGGCCTGTCGTCTCCTCCCAATGCCGAGTCTCCCTACTGCCCTACAGACCGCCGAGGCCCTATTTACCCACGTGTTCCGGCACTATGGGGTCCCCGAGGATATTGTGTCTGACCGAGGTCCCCAGTTCACCTCCAGAGTCTGGGGGGCGTTCATGGAACGCTTGGGGGTCTCGGTGAGCCTTACCTCGGGGTACCACCCAGAGAGCAATGGGCAGGTTGAACGAGTCAACCAGGATGTGGGTAGGTTTCTGAGGTCCTATTGCCGGGACCGGCCGGAGGAGTGGTCTAGGTATATCCCCTGGGCAGAGATGGCCCAGAACTCTCTCCGCCACTCCTCCACCAATTTAACACCTTTCCAGTGTGTTTTAGGGTATCAGCCGGTCCTGGCACCGTGGCACGAGAGCCAGATCGAGGCCCCTGCGGTGGATGAGTGGATTCGGCACTCGGAGGAGACGTGGGACGCTGCCCATGTCCATCTGCAGCGGGCCATCCGTCAACAAAAGGCGAGCGCCGATCGCCACCGCAGTGAGGGACCGGTGTACGCACCGGGAGATCGAGTCTGGCTCTCGACTCGAAACCTGCCCCTCCGCCTGCCCTGCCGGAAGCTGGGTCGGCGGTTTGTGGGGCCCTTTAAAGTCCTGAGAAGATTGAACGAGGTGTGTTACAGGTTACAACTGCCTATTGAGTACAAGAATATTAACCCCTCGTTCCATGTGTCTCTTATCAGGCCGGTGGTAGCTGGCCCACTCCAAGAAGATGAGATAGGAGAGACCCCTCCGCCCCCTTTGGACATCGAGGGGGCCCCGGCGTACAGGGTCCGGACCATCTTGGACTCGAGGCGCCGGATGAGTGGTCTCCAGTATCTCGTGGAGTGGGAGGGGTACGGTCCGGAGGAACGGTGCTGGGTGCCTAGGAGGGACATCCTAGATCCATCCCTCCTGACTGAGTTCCACCGTGGGCATCCCACGCGCCCGGGTCCGCGTCCTCCTGGCCGTCCCCGAGGCCGGGGTCGGCGCACGGCTGGAGCCGCGCGTCAAGGGGGGGTACGCCCCGTACCTGCTCCCCGCACCAAATCAGTGGTACGTGTCTCCAGTCATGTACGGCCCGTACCTGCTCCTCGCACCAAACCAGTGGTGCGTGTCGCCAGTCCGGTACGCCCCGTACCTGCTCCCCGCACCAAACCAGTGGTGCATGTCCCCAGCCCGGTACGGCCCGTTCCTGCTCCTTGCACCAAACCAGTGGTGTGTGTCGCCAGCCCGGTGCGCCCCGTACCTGCTCCACCGGTGCCTAGTCTAGATCCGGTCAGCTGCTCCACTCCAGTGCCAGAGCAGTCCACTCCACCGGTGCCCAGTCTAGCTCCGGTCAGCTGCTCCACTCCAGACCCAGAACAGTCCGCTCCACCGGGGTCCAGTTCAGCTCCGGGCAGCGGCTCCAATCCAGTGCCAGAGGAGTCCGCTCCACCGGTGCCCAGTCCGGGTCTGGTCGTCTACTCTCCCACACCAGGGTCCAGACAGGACTTGTTGCATCGTAGGAGGACTGCAGAGCCAGAACCAGACGTCAACCCCTCTCCAGGGTCGGGGCCTCCCACACCAGGGTCCAGACAGGGACCCTCCCCTAATGAGTCAGTTTTGCGGCTGGAGTCCGCACCTTTGGGTGGGGGGGGGGTACTGTCACGCCCTGACATAGAGATCTCTAGTTGGTTTGGTCAGGGTGTGAATATATATGTGTAGATCTAGGTTATCTATTTCTATGTTGGCCGGGTGTGGTTCCCAATCAGAGGCAGCTGTCGATCGTTGTCTCTGATTGGGGATCATACTTAGGCAGCCATGTTCCTTACCTATGTTGTGGGATCTTGTTTCAGTTTGGCTTGTTGGATGTTTAGCCTTTTGAACTTCACGTTTTTTGTCTGTGTTTAATAGAATAAACGATTATGTATGCATACCACGCTGCACCTTGGTCCAATCCTTTACACGACGAACGTGACACCATCTTGCCATCCTCACTTAACTATAAACGTCAACATACTGTATGTGATCTACATGTTTGATATTTTTACTTTCATTAGTGACGTATTTTTTGGAGATTGAGTTGTCAGATTTGAGCTGAAAATGTGAACTTTCAATGAAAAGATGTTAGAGATTATAGAAAACAAGTCTGGAAAGCCTGAGTAGTGAGTAGTGCTGAGCAATTAAAATCCTTAAGAGTCTAATGACTCACCCGTGTGTCAATCTAAGTAATGTGACGACCCTCCCACTCTGTCTGCCGTATTCTCTCTTTGCTCTTGTTTCCTTATTAGGATGCCGGTGGGCGGAGTTGGGAGGGTCGTCAGCTACATGGGAAACACCTGGGCCGGGTGTGTCCCAGCATAAATGGACCTCTTCCACATTCATGAAGGAGACTCTCTCCAGGCAGATACTTTGACTTTGGTTGTAGTATTTTTGTGGCCTTTTTGGTTGTTTGCTTTGGCACCTCTCAACACTTTTCCATATTACATTTATGCAAGCAAACACTCACTTACACTACTGATTACTGATTACACACCCCATTGTTATTTGAGTTAGTTTACTTTAGTTAATAAATATATACTTTAAGTATTCCTTGTCTCCACGTGTCTCCCCTTTTGTTACGAACTTGAGCCGGTTCGTGACAAGTGGGGGGCTCGTCTGGGATCTTGAACTGGTTGTGTTTGGGAGAACGTGGAGTTAATGTCCAATTCTGCAGGTTTTTTTGTTGTAAATTTTGTTAGTTTGTTTGAGTTTGATAGGCCCAGTATTGGTTTCCTTTGGGTTGTGTACTGCGTTGGAGAGAGTACATTGGTTAGTTTCCAGTCCCTGCCCAGCCTGGAAACTCTTGCTCTACTCGCTGTTGGGGCATCGGTCTGAGGAGGTGTGAGTACAATCTGCTGTGTACCTCAGTGGGAGATTGGGTAGGGTAGTGACATTTTCTACCCGGAGCTATAGCTTTTTCCCCTGATAGGCTTAGTGACGTGTTTTGTTTTGGGATACGTTGGGCATGGTTAAATGTTTGTTATTTTTGTGTGGTGTCTGTGGACTGAGCAGTTGTCTCGGGGGCACATCCGTGGCTTGGTGGAATCTACCAGCGTGCTGGGGGGTTTAATTCCTTGCCAGCGGGCTACAGTGCGTAATTACCCACCGCGAATCCACACGAAGACTAGGGTTGAGTTATTGTAGGTTATGGGGAAGCTCCATATACCAGCTCTCTTCTGTGGTGCTCGGTGTGATTGTCATTTCTCTTTTGTCTGGTGTGCTCAGCAGAGGGGTTGAGCAAGATTATTATGATATATATATACAGTGTATATATATATATATATATTTTTTTTTTCTCCTGATTATGGCGTCTAATGTAGACAAGTTCATTCGCTTTCCATCAGAAGAACTGTTAGAATTATGTACTAAAGAACAGCTGTTGAAGGTTGCTGAACACTACAAGGTTGAAATTAGTGATAAACGCCTAAAAAATTATATTAGGTTAATATTGAAGGCCAATTTGATGGAGAGTGGTATTCTGGATGTTACCACTGGGGCAGACTCTGCTGAGGACACGTTGTCTCCCCGATATGTTACAATGACCGCTCCATCGGTTAGTCATAGTAGTCTTCTTTTTGAACAGCAGAAATAACTGCTTCTGTTACAGCTAGAGCATGAACAAAATGGACAAAGAGCTAAAATGGAGCATGATCGTGTAAAATATGAAAGGGAATTGGAATTTAAACAGGATATGGAGCGTGCTAAAATCAAGCTGCAACAAGAGCGACTAGAGTTGGTTAGGGAAGGAAAGCTCTCAGGGGAGAGTTTGCTCTGGGAAGGTGACCCAGAGTTACCTAGGGGTCGTTCCTCTTTTGGTCGTAATCCAGACACATTTGATATTGTTGGGAATTTACAGTTGTTGCCCCAGTTTAATGAAAAGGACCCGGAGACATTCTTTTCGTTGTTTGAGCGTGTTGCTGACGCTAGGAGTTGGCCTGATTCTGATCGCACTTTGATGTTGCAGTGTGTGCTGACTGGTAAAGCGCAAGAAGGCATATTCAGCTCTTAGTGTAGCAGACAGTGTTAGTTATGAGAAGGTTAAAACGGCTGTGTTACAGAGTTATGAATTGGTCCCTGAGGCTTACCGCCAACGATTTAGAACTTTAAAAAGGGATGATCAGCAGACTCATGTTGAGTTTGCGCGAATATTATCTTCACAGTTCAATCGCTGGTGTTCTGCCTCTGCAGTTATGACTTTCCAAGGGCTGTGTGATCTGATTATGTTAGAACAATTTAAGGACACAATCCCTGATCGTATAGCGACGTACATTAACGAACGAAAAATAAAGACTGTCGCTGAAGCTGCGGTTTTGGCAGATGAATATGTGTTGACTCACAAAAATGTTTTTGCAGAACCCCGTATTCGGAGTGAGTGGGGGCGTTCGCAGAGATTTGGGCCTCGCTCGCCGAGATACTTCGGTTCCCGGGCAGAGTTTCATTCAACTAGGGTTGAGCCTGATACCCGTGGTAAAACTGACGTTGGTCAAGAGTGTCACTACTGTCAAGAATTAGGTCATTGGAAAAATGAATGTCCGATTCTTAGGTCTAGGGGTAAATTCAGTACAGGTGCTTATGGTAAATCGAGGCCTGCAGCGTTAGCAGCGCCTGTTCCACATCAGTTCACTCCTGACGCATTGTCTCATGCCCAGAGCCAGGTGAAAGGTTATATTGATCCCGACTATTTACCTTTCGTTACGGAGGGTTTTGTGTCTATGGTAGGAAGTAAGAACCTAGTGCCAGTAAAGATCCTAAGAGACACAGGTGCCTCTGAATCATTTGTGTTGGAATCTGTGTTACCCTTCTCTGCGGAGACTGATTCGGGGAATAGTGTTCTAATTAGGGAATAGGTTTGAACACTCTGTCAGTTCCATTGCATAAACTGATGTTGGATTGTGGACTGGTGAAAGGTGAGGTTTTTGTGGGGGTGCGTCCTTCATTGCCTATTGAGGGTATTGACGTGATCCTTGGAAATAACTTGGCTGGGGAGCGTGTGTGGCCTATCGCGTTTCCATCTTTAGTGGTTTCCACTAAGCCGTCAATTGTAGGGATTCCTGATGAGAGTGCGCAGAATTTCCCAGAGGTGTTTTCTGCGTGTGCAGTGACGCGTTCTATGATCCATGACGACCTGGTCACGGAGCTGGCTAACGAGAATACCACAAAGAAGTCTGTTACTGTTTTCCCTGTTATCCCGTTATCTATATCCCGCTCCGATTTAATCGAGGCGCAACGGACTGACCCTACATTAGAAGAGTTGCGGGACCAAATTGTGCCTGTGGAACAGTTGGGAGATGTCGCACAGGGCTATTTTCTCCAAGAAGAGGTCCTGATGAGAAAGTGGATGTCTCATGGTAGTTGTTTTCTGGGGGAGGCGATTAGTCAGGTGGTGGTACCAGTTAAGCTTCGTGAGTTGGTGCTAACAACTTCTCACAATGACGTTGCTGGGCATATGGGTGTGAGAAAAACCTACAATCGTATATTACGACATTTCTTTTGGCCAAGATTAAAGAGGGATGTTTCTGATTTCATCAAGACTTGTCACACCTGTCAATTAACTGGTAAACCTAATCAAGCTATTAAGCCGGTACCACTGTTCCCTATTCCTGTACTCAGTAAACCTTTTGAGTATTTGATTATTGATTGTGTTGGTCCTCTGCCTCGTTCTAGAAAGGGTAGTAATTATTTGTTGACTGTGATGTGTCAGACCACTAGGTTTCCTGCTGCCTATCCTCTCCGGTCTATCACGACTAAGGCTGTGTTAAAAGCTTTGACTCAGTTTCTCTCACTGTTTGGAATCCTTAAGGTCATTCAAAGTGATCAAGGATCTAATTTCACCTCTAATCTCTTTGGTCAGGTTCTCCAACAACTCCATATTAAACACAACTTGTCTAGCGCCTATCATGCCCAAAGTCAAGGAGCACTGGAACGTTTCCATCAAACACTTAAGTCTTTGTTGAGAGCTTATTGTACTGAGATGGAAAAGGATTGGGAGGAGCGGTTGCCTTGGTTATTGTTAGCTGCTAGGAGGTTTCACAGGAGAGCACGGGTTTTAGCCCAAATGACCTAGTGTTTGGACATCGGGTGCGTGGGCTTTTATCTGTTCTCCAGGATGACTGGAAGTCTCCCGAGCCTCCTCAGTCCCTGTTATCATATGTGTGTGATTTTCGCGACGCTTGTATGCCGCTGGTGAAATGGCTAAAGAGAAGCTATCATCTTCACAGGACAGGATGAAGAGCATATATGATCGCCCGAGCTGAGCCTCGTCACTTTAGTCCAGGTGATCAGGTTCTGGCTCTGCTGCCAATTGTTGGTTCTCTTTTTCAAGCCAAGTTTCAAGGTCCATATACAGTGGTGCGCCAGTACACTGAGCAAAATTATCTAGTTGCCACTCCAGAACGGAGGAAAGCACACCAACTGTGCCATGTAAATTTGTTAAAACCCTATTATGCACGTTCCTCTGAGACTGAACAGTGGGAGTCTACAGAGGACGGTAAGGCTGTTCTTTTGGCTGATACTGTTTATTCCAAGAGTTCTGGTCATGCTAGGTCTGTGCAGGAGCAGGAAGATGTTTCTGGTCCCGACGATTGCATACTGCAGGGTAGATTGAAAAATTCAGAGACACTGGAGATTTTAGATAGCCTTCTTACTCATCTACCTGTTGATGGGCGGAAAGAGATAGTTGGTTTGATTCGGAGATTTCCAGGGTTGTTTTCTGATACACCTACACGTACAAACTTAATAGAACATGATATTGACATTGGAGATGCTGACCCCATTCGTCAACGGTTCTATAGAGTTTCTTCAGAGAAACTGCGTTGTCTGGATGCTGAGGTCCGGTACATGCTGGAGAGTAAAATAGCAGAGCCTTCTTTTTCCAGTTGGGCTTCTCCCTGTATCTTGGTCAGTAAATCGGATGGAACAAATAGATTTTGATACGGACTACCGTAAGGGTAAACGATGTCACTAAGCCGGATTCATTTCCTCTTCTCGGATGGAGGACTGCGTTGATCAAGTCGGGCGCAGCTAAGTTTGTGAGCAAATTTGACCTGTTAAAGGGCTATTGGCAGGTGCCACTGACGAGTAGGGCACGTGAAATCTCTGCCTTTATTACACCTTTTGGTCTGTACTCGTATTCGGTTATGAGTTTCGGACTGCGTAATGCGCCTGCCACTTTTCAGCGACTTATGAACAGGGTTGTCTCTGGTCTGGCCGGGTGCGCTGTTTATCTGGACGATGTAGTGATATATGCAGATACTTGGGAGGAACATCTGTCCCGTATTCAAGCCTTGTTTGGACGTCTGGCTGCGGGTCGCCTCACGATAAATTTGGCTAAATGTGAGTTTGCTCAGGCGACTGTTACATACCTTGGAAAGGTGGTTGGGCAGGGTGAAGTGCGTTCTGTTCGGGCTAAAGTGGTAGCTATTGATGCTTTTCCACTACCAGCTACTAAAAAGGAACTGATGCGTTTCTTGGGAATGATTGGGTATTATCGTGGTTTTTGTAGGAACTTCTCTACTGTGGTCGCTCCCTTGACAGATTTGCTGAAAGCTAAGGCTGTGTACGTATGGTCTTCTCATTGTCAACAGGCTTTCGAAGATACAAAGAGGTTGCTTACTTCAACTCCGGTACTGGCTGCTCCTCGTGTGGATTTGTCATTTACCTTGCAGGTGGATGCTAGTCATGTGGGGGCGGGTGCAGTTTTGCTGCAAGCAGATGTGGCTGGGGTTGAGAGGCCTGTTAGTTTCTTTTCCAAAAGTTTAACCATTATCAGTTGAACTATTCGGTCATTGAAAAAGAAGCATTAGCACTTATATGGGCGCTACAACACTTTGAAGTGTATGTTGGGTCGGGTGTAGTACCTATTGTGGTCTACACCGACCATAACCCTCTCACCTTTTTGAGGTCCATGAGGTGCCCTAATCAGAGGATAATGAGATGGTGTTTATTTTTACAATCCTTCCATCTAGATGTGCGGCACATCCGGGGGACTGATAACGTGATTGCTGATGCGCTCTCTCGTGCGCCCTGTTCATGAATATTGATGTGACCGACCATTGTTTGATTTTGTCATGTTCTATCTTTCCTGTTTGTCCTTCCTAGTCTTGTGTTCTTCTTTCCTCTTAAAGGTTGCTTCCTGTGTAAAGGTTGCTGAGGTCTGGAGAGGAGGATGATGGGGTGGGGCAAGTGGAGGTGTGAACATGTACAATTTGTCGGTTTGGGACGAGGGGGCTGGTAACGTTGGTCCGGGGTCCTTGTTGGTCCCGGTCTTATGGGGGGGGTGTGACGACCCTCCCACTCTGTCTGCCGTATTCTGTCTTTGCTCTTGTTTCCTTATTAGGATGCCGGTGGGCGGAGTTGGGAGGGTCGTCAGCTACATGGGAAACACCTGGGCCGGGTGTGTCCCAGCATAAATGGACCTCTTCCACATTCATGAAGGAGACTCTCTCCAGGCAGATACTTTGACTTTGGTTGTAGTATTTTTGTGGCCTTTTTGGTTGTTTGCTTTGGCACCTCTCAACACTTTTCCATATTACATTTATGCAAGCAAACACTCACTTACACTACTGATTACTGATTACACACCCCATTGTTATTTGAGTTAGTTTACTTTAGTTAATAAATATATACTTTAAGTATTCCTTGTCTCCCTTTTGTTACGAACTTGAGCCGGTTCGTGACAGTAACATAATAAAAAAATCAGTCAGTTTGAGCTAGAGATATAGTTTTGCATGGGCTGTGTCTCAATCCACTGCATTCCGCCTATGTCGGCCTTCCGCATCTGCGGTGGAAGGTGGCCGAGCTACAGCGGTGTTTGTCAGACCATGAGAAATTTCTCATGAAAACGTCTGTTCTCTGTTTTTCTGTACGACCCCCACAAGTGTCATGGGACTCGTCTGAATTCGGTAACGTTGATGTGCCAACTTCTGTCTGTAGCGTCCAAACCAGTTGGACTACAAACTAATATGACCTCTCTGTGGAAAGGGGAGAATCTCGTTTTTCTCTATGACCTAAAGGGGTCCTAAAATTCAAAATCAAATACAGTGGGGAAAAAAATATTTAGGCAGCCACCAATTGTGCAAGTTCTCCCACTTAAAAAGATGAGAGAGGCCTGTCATTTTCATCATAGGTACATGTCAACTATGACAGACAAATTGAGGAAAAAAATTCCAGAAAATCACATTGTAGGATTTTTTATGAATTTATTTGCAAATTATGGTGGAAAATAAGTATTTGGTCACCTACAAACAAGCAAGATTTCTGGCTCTCACAGACCTGTAACTTCTTCTTTAAGAGGCTCCTGTGTCCTCCACTCGTTGCCTGTATTAATAGCACCAGTTTGAACTTGTTATCAGTATAAAAGACACCTGTCCACAACCTCAAACAGTGTCCACAACCTCAAACAGTCACACTCCAAACTCCTATGGCCAAGACCAAAGAGCTGTCAAAGGACACCAGAAACAAAATTGTAGACCTGCACCAGGATGGGAAGACTGAATCTGCAATAGGTAAGCAGCTTGGTTAGAAGAAATCAACTGTGGGAGCAATTATTAGGAAATGGAAGACATACAAGACCACTGATAATCTCCCTCGATCTGGGGCTCCACGCAAGATCTCACCCCGTGGGGTCAAAATGATCACAAGAACGGTGAGCAAAAATCCCAGAACCACACGGGGGACCTAGTGAATGACCTGCAGAGAGCTGGGACCAAAGTAACAAAGCCTACCATCAGTAACACACTAAGCCGCCAGGGACTCAAATCCTGCAGTGCCAGACGTGTCCCCCTGCTTAAGCCAGTACATGTCCAGGCCCGTCTGAAGTTTGCTAGAGTGCATTTGGATGATCCAGAAGAGGATTGGGAGAATGTCATATGGTCAGATGAAACCAAAATGGAACTTTTTGGTAAAAACTCAACTCGTCGTGTTTGGAGGACAAAGAATACCGAGTTGCATCCAAAGAACACCATACCTACTGTGAAGCATGGGGGTGGAAACATCATGCTTTGGGGCTGTTTTTCTGCAAAGGGACCAGGACGACTGATCCGTGTAAAGGAAAGAATGAATGGGGCCATGTATCGTGAGATTTTGAGTGAAAACCTCCTTCCATCAGCAAGGGCATTGAAGATGAAACGTGGCTGGGTCTTTCAGCATGACAATGATCCCAAACACACCGCCCGGGCAACGAAGGAGTGGCTTTGTAAGAAGCATTTCAAGGTCCTGGAGTGGCCTAGCCAGTCTACAGATCTCAACCCCATAGAAAATCTTTGGAGGGAGTTGAAAGTCTGTGTTGCCCAGCGACAGCCCCAAAACATCACTGCTCTAGAGGAGATCTGCATGGAGGAATGGGCCAAAATACCAGCAACAGTTGGTGAAAACCTTGTGAAGACTTACAGAAAACGTTTGACCTGTGTCATTGCCAACAAAGGCTATATAACAAAGTATTGAGAAACTGTTGTTATTGACCAAATACTTATTTTCCACCATACTTTGCAAATAAATTCATAAAAAAATCCTACAATGTGATTTTCTGGATTTTTTTTTCTCATTTTGTCTGTCATAGTTGACGTGCACCTATGATGAAAATTACAGGCCTCTCTCATCTTTTTAAGTGGGAGAACTTGCACAATTGGTGGCTGACTAAATATTTTTTTTCCCCACTGTAGCTAAATTATCCATGGTATGACCATCTCAAAACAATTCCATATGTTAGCTTAGGAGTGTCCCCCCACCCCCGACGTTGGTTAAATTACTTGAATTCGATGTAGTAATTTTTGGGGGTGAGCCCAATGTGCCGTTTCTCGAGAGGGAAAACAAATCATTCACAAAAGAAATCAACTCAAGCACTATGTGGAACGCTGGGACACACAGACACATAGAACGCATGAGAGAGGAATGTACACAACACAACGACCAGAGGGATAGAGACAGTTGGTGAAAGTCTTATCTATTTTGAAGAACTAGTTAAATGATTTCGTCAGACAGCTCTGCAGCATACTTAGGCAGGCTAGCCTAGCTAAATTGGATGACTAAACGACAATACAGTATGGGGAGAACAAAGAAAATGTTGTCTGGCTGGTTGGCTGCTACTGCCTGAGCAGAGATGAGATGATGACTTTAAGGAATGAAAAATATTAAACTCATAAAATAAAAACAAAGTAATATACACAACTGAAATATTGTATTATTTCATAGTAATTTCCTATTTTTCTATTGATGTCTACTGAATGTGGACCCGACAGAGAAAATTGAATATTTTCAACATTTTGGCAATTAAATAAAAAAGCTATAAAATAATTGTAATGTAATAATACATTTTTTGATTATCGAACCGAAACCGAACCGACCTAAAAAAGCACAAATCGCTCAGCACTACGTGTATGTGATAGTCCAGTGGAGGCTGCTGAGGGGAGGACGGCTCATAATAATGGCTGGAACGGAGCAAATGGAATAGCATTACATTTACATTTACATCATTTAGCAGACGCTCTTATCCAGAGCGACTTATAAATTGGTGCATTCAACTTATGATAGCCAGTGGGACAACAACCTTAAAAAAAAATAAAAAAAATATTATGGGGGGTGGTGGAAGAAGGATTACTTTATACTATTCCAGGTATTCCTTAAAGAGGTAGGGTTTCAAGTGTCTCCGGAAGGTGGTCAGTGACTCCGCTGTCCTGGTGTCGTGGGGAAGCTTGTTCCACCATTGGGGTGCCAGAGCAGCGAATAGCTTTGACTGGGCTGAGCGGGAACTGTGCTTCCGTAGAGGTAGGGGAGCTAGCAGGCCAGAGGTGGATGAACGTAGTGCCCTCGTTTGGGTGTAGGGTCTGATCAGAGCCTGAAGGTAAGGAGGTGCCGTTCCCCTCACAGCTCCGTAGGCAAGCACCATGGTCTTGTAGTAGATGCGAGCCTCAACTGGAAGCCAGTGGAGTGTGCGGAGGAGCGGGGTGACATGAGAGAACTTGGGAAGGTTGAACACCAGACGGGCTGCAGCGTTCTGGATAAGTTGTAGGGGTTTAATGGCACAGGCAGGGAGCCCAGCAAAACAGCGAGTTGCAGTAATCCAGACGGGAGATGACAAGTGCCTGGATTAGGACCTGTGCCGCTTTCTGTGTAAGGTAGGGTCGTACTCTGCGAATGTTGTAGAGCATGAACCTGCAGGATCGGGTCACCGCTTTGATGTTAGTGGAGAACGACATGGTGTTGTCCAGGGTCACGCCAAGGTTCTTTGCTCTCTGGGAGGAGGACACAATGGAGTTGTCAACCGTGATGGCGAGATCATGGAGCGGGCAGTCCTTCTCCGGGAGGAAGAGCAGCTCTGTCTTGCCAAGGTTCAGTTTGAGGTGGTGATCCGACATCCACACAATATGTCTGCCAGACATGCAGAGATGCGATTCGCCACCTGATTATCAGAAGGGGGAAAGGAGAAAATGAATTGTGTGTCGTCTGCGTAGCAATGATAGGAGAGACCATGTAAGGATATGACAGAGCCAAGTGACTTGGTGTATAGAGAGAATAGGAGAGGGCCTAGAACTGAGCCCTGGGGGACACCAGGGGTGAGAGCACATGGTGCGGAGACAGATTCTCGCCACGCCACCTGGTAGGAGTGACCTGTCAGGTAGGACGCAATCCAAGAGTGAGCAGCGCCGGAGATGCCCAACTCGGAGAGGGTGGAGAGGAGGATCTGATGGTTCACAGTATCAAAGGCAGCGGATAGGCCTAGAAGGATAAGAGCAGTGTTTGATGTATTTGATACCATTCCACCTATTTCGCTCCAGCCATTACAACGAGCCCGTCCTCCCCAATTAAATTGCCACCAACCTCCTCTGTTGCATTGTTCTACACAGCATGGACCACAATGTGTTAAAACAATATCCCTGCAACCAATAACCTGGCCTCAAATGTCAAGAGCATTCAAATGGAGTCAACGGATATTGAAGAGACAAGCTATTCGACTCATGACGAAAAGGTCAGCGGTACCGTAATGTATTAGCTACATAAACGACTGCTGACATTATGTGACCAATTCAGACCCAAAGCCTTTCCTCCTATACAACTTCCCTTTACACCATGTCCTTCAGAAACAATGAGCTTAAACATACAGTACCAGTCAAAAGTTTGGACACACCTACTCATTCAAGGGTTTTTCTTTATTTTTACTATTTTCTTACATTGTAGAATAATAGTGAAGATATCAAAACTATGAAATAACACATATGGAATCATGTATTAACCAAAAAAGTGTTAAACAAATAAAAATATATTTTATATTTGAGATTCTTCAAATAGCCACCCTTTGCCTTGATGACAGCTTTGCACACTCTTGGCATTCTCTCAACCAGCTTCACCTGGAATGCTTGAAGGAAGTCTTGAAGGAGTTCCCACATATGCTGAGCACTTGTTGACTGCTTTTCCTTCACTCTGCTGTCCGACTCTTCCCAAACCATCTCAATTGGGTTGAGGTCGGGGGATTGTGGAGGCCAGGTCATCTGATACAACACTCCATCCCTCTCCTTCTTGGTTAAATAGCCCTTACACAGCCTGGAGGTGTGTTGGGTCATTGTCCTGTTGAAAAATGATAGTCCCAATAAGCCCAAACCAGATGGGATGGCATATCGCTGCAGAATGCTGTGGTAGTCATGCTGGTTAAGTGTGCCTTGAATTCTAAACAAATCACAGACAGTGTCTCCAGCAAAGCACCCCCACACCAATACACCTCCTCCTCCATGCTTTAAGGTGGGAACTCACAAAGACACAGTGGTTGGAACCAAAAATCTCAAATTTGGACTCCAGACCAAAGGACAACTTTCCACCGGTCTAATGTCCATTGCTCGTGTTTCTTGGCCCAAGCAAGTCTCTTCTTCTTATTGGTGTCCTTTAGTAGTGGTTTCTTTGCAGCAATTCAACCATGAATGCCTGATTCACACAGTCCCCTCTGAACAGCTGATGTTGAGATGTGTCTGTGACTTGAACTCTGTGAAGCATTTATTTGGGCTGCTATTTCTGAGGCTGGTAACTCTAATGAAATTGTCCTCTGCAGCAGAGGTAACTCTGGGTCTTCCATTCCTGTGGCGGTCCTCATGAGAGCCAGTTTCATCATAGCGCTTGATGGTTTTTGCGACTGCACTTGAAGAAACGTTCAAAGTTCTTGAATTTTTCCATATTGACCTGTCTTAAAGTTATGATGGACTGTCGTTTCTCTTTGCTTATTTGAGATGTTCTTGCCATTATATGGACTTCTGTATACCCCTCCTACCTTGTCACAACACAACTGATTGGCTCAAATGCATTAAGAAGGAAAGAAATTCCACAAATTAACTTTTAAGAACGCATACCTCTTAATTGAAATGCATTCCAGGTGACTACCTCATGAAGCTGGTTGAGAGAATGTCAAGAGTGCGCAAAACTGTCATCAAGGCAAAGGGTGGCTATTTTAAGAATGTCAAATATAAAATATATTTTGATTTGTTTAACACTTTTTTGGGGTTACTACATGATTCCATTTGTGTTTTTTCATAGTTTTGATGTCTTCAATATTATTCTACAATGTAGAAAATAGTAAAAATATAGAAAAACCCTTGAATGAGTAGGTGTGTCCAAACCATTGACTTGTACTGTAGTTAAAGAAATTCCAGGGCAGAAGCCATCAATATTGCAGTACGTGTGTTTAAAGCAAGCTAATCTTTTCGTGGAACAAGTCCCTTTGGTGTATTATCCATTTATACACAGCTATCTCTTTTTATATTGACAGTTGAAATTCAATTCTCATTTTATGTTACGTGTGGGAGCAATATATCCCACCTGGGCCTCCTATAGTCTCCATTTCCCTAGATGTGATTACACACACACACACACACACACACACACACACAGACACAGACACACACACACAGACACACAGGCACACACACACACACAGACACAGACACACACAGACACAGACACACACACACACAAACACACACACACACACACAGATACACACACAGACACAGACACAGACACACACACACACACACACACACTAATGGTGCGTGGGTCAGCTGTCTGTTCACCCGCACCTGCTCGCAATTGATTATAACCCATCCGCAACCACACGACTATAGGCCTATGTGATAAAGTGAAAATCTGAGGCCCGCGCTGTAGGGTACAGTCAGAGACAGCAGAAAGATCTTTTGACAGGGGGTGCAGTATTTCTTTTGCCTGATTTAGATGTGTTTCTGCTTATAATTTCCAACATTTTGGTAGGCTGTTTGTCAGTCAACTTGTCTATAATTATATGCCTGCAGCTTCTCTTCTGTCAATATGTATGTTGCCCCAGAAGACTAAATAAACCCTTGCTCACCAGAATAATGTCATAAATAAATAGAATGAAGGCTTCAATCTAGTTGACACTGGTCAAGTTCTCTGTCATCTCTGCTTCTTTCGCGGAGAAAAGACGTTTAGGAACTGGGATAAAATGAAATAACAAAAGATTACCAAAAACTGAAAGATCAGTTTGACCGGTTATAAGGAAATAGAAAGCAGTGAAAGCCCAACATGTTTCTGATAAGATTTCAATTTGTATACATAGTATTTCAACGACATAAAATAGGCTATCAGCTTTTATGATGCTGATAAAGATAGCACCTCTACAGATGGTATCTAACTGAGCATTCACATTCTCTCAAGATGCTGAAATAAATAAATCGTATTTCTCCTGTTCGCGAGTAAAATTTGTGCCTACATTTAGTGTATGATTTTACTGCACGAAATGCTTTATTCTACAGGAGTTAATATTAAAGCTATAGAGGTTATAGTCCTACAGTCAGTGTCCAGATTTCAGTTTCCATTCAACCCATCTGAACAGCAGGCTACAGTTCCCTTGACGTGCCATAGGCCTATTTGAAGTCCTCATCTTGTGACTGTTGAATTTGTATAGGGCCTCACAATCATCACATGTAATATAGCCGGTATTGCTATCATCCTGTTTTACGACTTCACTTAATCTTTCCCAAACATCCCTTCTCTTTATTTTTAACTCTCCATTTCGCTCCTTTTCCCTTATTGAATTAAACTCCGACATCGTCCTTTTTGTCTCCGTGGATGACGTTTACTTTTTCTGCCTGTTCCCAAAAGCATTTTGTGATTGGCGTGTAGGCTATTTGGCGCACATACAGTTAAGCCCTACAGCTTAGGTTTACGCACTAATTTACATTTACGTCATTTAGCAGATTGCACAAGAATTATGCACAAGAATTATACATTTATGTATTTTTTAAGGTATTGTTTTCTTTTTATTGCCACCCACCATTCTGCCACCCACCCGCCCTTCATCCACACAATATTGACTGACCCTAAACCCGCCTGCCTTGCGAATATACAGTGGGGAGAACAAGTATTTGATACACTGCCGATTTTGCAGGTTTTCCTACTTACAAAGCATGTAGAGGTCTGTAATTTTTATCATAGGTACACTTCAACTGTGAGAGACAGAATCTATAAAAAAAATCCAGAAAATCACATTGTATGATTTTTAAGTAATTAATTTGCATTTTATTGCATGACATAAGTATTTGATACATCAGAAAAGCAGAACTTAATATTTGGTACAGAAACCTTTGTTTGCAATTACAGAGCATACGTTTCCTGTAGGTCTTGCCCAGGTTTGCACACACTGCAGCAGGGATTTTGGCCATACAGACCTTCTCCAGATCCTTCAGGTTTCGGGGCTGTCGCTGGGCAATATGGACTTTCAGCTCCCTCCAAAGATTTTCTATTGGGTTCAGGTCTGGAGACTGGCTAGCCACTCCAGGACCTTGGAGATGCTTCTTACGGAGCCACTCCTTAGTTGCCCTGGCTGTGTGTTTCGGTCGTTGTCATGCTGGAAGACCCAGCCACGACCCATCTTCAATGCTCTTACTGAGTGAAGGAGGTTGTTGGCCAAGATCTCGCGATACATGGCCCCATCCATCCTCCCCTCAATACGGTGCAGTCGTCCTGTCCCCTTTGCAGAAAAGCATCCCCAAAGAATGATGTTTCTACCTCCATGCTTCACGGTTGGGATGGTGTTCTTGGGGTTGTACTCATCCTTCTTCTTCCTCCAAACACGGCGAGTGGAGTTTAGACCAAAAGCTCTATTTTTGTCTCATCAGACCACATGACCTTCTCCCATTCCTCCTCTGGATCATCCAGATGGTCATTGGGAAACTTCAGACGGGCCTGGACATGCGCTGGCTTGAGCAGGGGGACCTTGCGTACGCTGCAGGATTTTAATCCATGACGGCGTAGTGTGTTACTAATGGTTTTCTTTGAGACTGTGGTCCCAGCTCTCTTCAGGTCATTGACCAGGTCCTGCCGTGTAGTTCTGGGCTGATCCCTCACCTTCCTCATGATCATTGATGCCCCACGAGGTAAGATCTTGCATGGAGCCCCAGACCGAGGGTGATTGACCGTCATCTTGAACTTCTTCCATTTTCTAATAATTGCGCCAACAGTTGTTGCCTTCTCACCAAGCTGCTTGCCTATTGTCCTGTTGCCCATCCCAGCCTTGTGCAGGTCTACAATTTTATCCCTAATGTCCTTACACAGCTCTCTGGTCTTGGCCATTGTGGAGAGGTTGGAGTCTGTTTGATTGAGTGTGTGGACAGGTGTCTTTTATACAGGTAACGAGTTCAAACAGGTGCAGTTAATACAGGTAATGAGTGGAGAACAGGAGGGCTTCTTAAAGAAAAACGAACAGGTCTGTGAGAGCGAAATTCTTACTGGTTGGTAGGTGATCAAATACTTATGTCATGCAATAAAATGCAAATTAATTACTTAAAAATCATACAATGTGATATTCTGGATTTTTGTTTTAGATTCCGCCTCTCACAGTTGAAGTGTACCTATGTTAAAAATTACAGACCTCTACATGCTTTGTAAGTAGGAAAACCTGCAAAATCGGCAGTGTATCAAATACTTGTTCTCCCCACTGTAACTGCAGGGATTACGGGTTATGAGTAAACCCACGCATCACTAAACGCCGCATCTTGGTATGTCTAAATATGGCCTCTTGCATCTATGAGTAATACTTTGTGAAGTCATATACTATTTTAAGGTAAGGCATGGGAATGATGTATGCATATACTAAGGAACTAGCTGTCTGTGTCTCAAAGGCAATGGCTCCAGGTCTACATTTCCATACACCATTTTGTTGATCTTTCTGAATGGTTTTAATGTTTCGCTACTGGCTCAGGGCAGACAGCTCGGATGCAATGTGCCACCTGAACATTACTGTTAAGTAGCACCAACAGGATTGGCAAAGTGCTTAACAATGTGACCAATGAAATCACAGTTTCTCAACGACGTGATCAATGAAATCAGTGTCTTCGCCACTGTGTCCTAACAACCTGACAAATGAAATCAGTGTTTCTCCATCCCCTGGCCTACCTCAAAAGTCACAGAGCACTACTGTTTAACAATGGCGGCTTCACAGGGGGAACATGGGGGATTGAGTGAGTGACGGGCTACGATTACGAGAGGCTTTTTTAGACACTAAACTCTCCCACCAGACTTATCGGCTGGCAAATGACTTTTATGAGTCACTGCTTCTTCATTAAATGCTTCATCCCCCTTTGGTGAAGGGACTGTAAAAGTAAATGACATGCCAACCCCTCTGACCGGCATTAGAAGTACATGGGGGTCAAGTGGGGACAGACAGTAGTTTGCTAGCTAAATGGAGGCAGAGACTTAAGGTGTGTTTGTGTGTAAAAGAGAGAGACTTACAGTAGGATATGACTAGAGGAGGACAAAGCTCTGGTCTAATTAAAATACGTGTTATTTAGCACAAATAAGCCGATAAGGAGCTGTGTGAAATTTAAGTGACATTTGGGGATAGGGTTGCGCGCGGCCGTTGTGAGCATTTGTAAGAGATGATGTTGACCTCTTTCAATGCGGCCGCCGACGATGGAGTGATCGAGTGGCGTCTTTGATAAAATATGGCGAGGTAATTGGGGGTCGGTGACTCGGCATAGTTGCGAACGGCCTCTGCCAGGCTGCAGATATCCTTTTATGTGCAAATTGGGGCTCGAGCGATGTCGCTAACTGAGGTAAATAGGTTGATCTCCCTTTGTAGGAATGCCCATTACTCACCCAATGGTGTGTTTTTTCTCCTCCCATGCGAATGCCTCATGCTCTTAGCGAGACCATCATTTCTTTACGAGGAAAATGTACTCACAAATCGTTCTGCCTTTACATTGTGAGAGCAGCTCATTATTCACATCGCACAAGAGATTATGAGGTCTGAATGAAGTGTGAACACATCCTATGCATGGCAACCTTTAGGACAAAACCATAGAGAGAACACGTGCACATACTGTAGATGAAGTAAGAGTTAGTGTGCGTGTGCGTGTGTGCACGCGTGTTTACATTTCATGAAGCGCTCCACAGCAGCAGTGTGCCGAGGTTAACGAGTTCTTCCTCTGACGTGAATGTAGCAGGCAGCACCCAAAAGAGTTCACATCCTATAGACAAAGTGTGTGTGTGTGAGTGTGCATGTGTGTGTACAGTTCATGAAGCGTTACACAGAAGCACAGTGTGCCGAGGGGAACAAGTTCCTCTGACGTGGAAGCAGCGGGCACACTCTCCAATTAAGTTGTGCTCTTTTAGCCTCTGTAAGGGCTTAATTATGGGATAAGGGATGTGGCACATGCTCTGTGGGTCTAGTTAATTAACATAATCTGAGCTGATGAGGAGGATCCCGGGATCTTTGACACAATGGTGTGAAATGAACTGGTTTTGTACTCCTCAGTCCAGAAGTTAAGAAGGGGTTACGAAGGGACAGAAGTTAAGAAGGGGTTATTGAGAAGGAACTTCAAGTCATGGTTGTGGTCGACTGTATGGTGTCCATATTAAGACATCCTCAGGGTCGTGAAACATGCACTGTAGGTTCAGTTAATTAACATTCTTGGAGATTACAAGAGGAGGATAATGGGAGTTTGACAGTTGTCACAATGGTGTGAAATGTACTGGTTTTGTGCTCCTCAGTTCAGAAGTTAAGGGGTTACGAAGGGACATTAACAGTCATGGTTGTAGTTGTATATACAGTGTCCATATTTGGACCTCCCCAGAGTCACAAGAAGTTGGTGTCAGAGTCACTCTCCTTCTCAGTTAAGTTTTTTTGCGGTCTTGATGGTTCTTCAAACAATATTTTGCCATAAAAGCCCTCTCCTAGCAGCTGTGTCCTTCTGAGTACGTCAACAGATTGACAGTTCTATTATGTCAACAATGAAACAAGCGGTGAGGAAAAAATAAAAAATAGCCATTGTATTACAAGAGAGAGCGGTTCCAAATGTGAGCTTAAACTTGAACCTTGATAAATATGCATGAGCTAGGCCTGCGACAGCTCAATGGCAGACGTCATAATCATGTTTGTTGTTGCTTTTTTTCTTTGTTGCCTCAATCCCTCTGTCTTTCCTCCCCCTTCTCTTCCCTGAAGGTCGTCTCTGTAGGCTGTATAGAAGATACAGTCACAAAGCTGGCTGCTTGCTGTCTCTTAATTTGGAGTTTGACAGAAACATTACAGTTCAGAGATTGTCTTACTGTGAAATGATTCTGGGAGGAAGAAGTTTAGTGCCTACCCCTTTCCTAAGATCAGACATTACCTGCCCAACAAAGGCACATTACCATCACCCAGTCAAAGAGATGCTCGTCATTCTAATGGAAAAGGCAGGAACAACAACATAAATGCATGTTAGATATCAGTCCTGTTTTTATGTACTTTATGTGTATGGGAGCAAACCGTGATTTGATGAGCAAAACTTGTTTTCTATTGATTTGGAAGTCTTTTAGAGTTGTTTTTTTGGAATGTGGAAATATTGCCAAAGTTGATATCAAACGTGTACCTTTCTGTCATTACAAACTGACAATACCACATGAGATATAAATGTTTTTTTTTTAAATAATGCATTTATATCATATGCCAAATGCATGTACTGTATATGTTTTGCACTCCCTTCTCATGATGTACTTAATTCAGCATTGTTCATAAATAACAATGAGAAATTGCACAACTGCTTATTACATGCCTGATGTTCCACATCGAACAGGGTTTCCTCCTGCAGCGCTATGAATTAAAATGAAATAAGGGCTTTGATTATTACGCTGTTTCGCAAAACAGTGAGTGGGACTCATTTCACACCCAGTGAATGACAATGTTCTTCTTAGTAAGACGGCAATATAAATTATGTGTGTTCATTTTCCATTTAATTGGCCACCAATCAAACCAAAGTATGTTGTCGCCGCGCCTGTTATGTCCCTATATACACAGTAGTCTAGCATATGATCTGAAAGTCATACATGTTGTTTCTGCTCTCTGTCCCTCAATAGGCTGAGGCTATGGAACATGCCACGCACACACACACACACACACACACACATATTGTTTGTATTTTTTGATGATAGAAGAACGACTGCTTTAAAATGTAATGACAGACATACAGTTGTTTTGTTGTACTCTCTCTCATTGTCTCAGTCTGTAGACGGTAAACTCTGGACCTTTACTCATGCCTTACAGCTGAACCAGGGAACTTAATGTACTGTATGGGAGTACATCATGCACTTTATGGACATAATCTTTGTGTTGGCAGGAGATACATTTAACTTTCAATCATTTTCACGCCCCTATAGCCTGCTCCCTATTGAGCGTTATAGTTATATTGTCTCAGTCGGTTTCACAATGCATTAAGTCAGGCACTGCTTCTCTGCAGTGTGCCTTTTGTTCTAGCTTCTAGGCACCATATAGTTGAATGTGGTGTGAGGGACCAACGAGCACAGTGTGTGTGTAATACTAGACTTGTTCCGCTCTATATTCTCCAGGCCCCTGTGGGAATTCATTGCAGATCACGTGTCAGCCCCTATTGGGCGGGAATATGTTTAGCTGTCAGGCCGTCGGCTGCAACCTATTTAAGAGCAGGTAGGAATCAATCATGCCAGATTACTGTTCGTTGCACTTTTATGCAAACCCGTCGAACATCCTCCCTCCACTGGGAAAATACACTGAGTATATAACGACACAGGATGAGACACAGATGCTGACACAGGAGGCAGATGGTTCGAGTCTCAGAGATGTATTATATACAAGGGGTAGGCAAATGTTGTATTTATTATGGATCCCCATTGGCAGCAGCTACTCGTCCTGGGGTCCAGCAAAATTAAGGCAGTTATACATTTTAAAAACATTTCAATACATTCATAACAGATTTCACAACATTATAAGTGTGTGCCCTCAGGCCTCTACTCTACTACCACATATCTATAACACAAAATCCATGTGTACATGTGTGTATAGTGCATATGTTATCGTGTGTTTGTATGCATGTGTCTGTGTTTGTGGTGCTTCACAGTCCCCGCTGTTCCATAAGGTGTATTTTTATCTGTTTTTTAAATCTAATTTTACTGCTGGCATGAGTTACTTGATGTGGAATAGAGTTCCATGTAGTCATGGCTCAATGTAGTACCGTGCGCCTCCCATAGTCTGTTCTTGACTTGGGGACTGTGAAGAGACCTCTGGTGGCATGTCTTGTGGGGTGTCCGAGCTGTGTGCCAGTAGTTCAACCAGACTGTGTGCCGGTGCATTCAACATGTCAATACCTCTCACAAATACAAGTAGTGATGAAGTCAATCTCTCCTCCACTTTGAGCCAAGAGAGATTGACATGCATATTATTAATGTTAGCTCTCTGTGTACATCCAAGGGCCAGCCGTACTGCCCTGTTCTGAGCCAATTGCAATTTTCCTAAGTCCCTCTTTGTGGCACCTGACTACACGACTGAACAGTAGTCCAGGTGCGACAAAACTAGGGCCTGTAGGACCTGCCTTGTTGATAGTGCTGTTAAGAATGCAGAGCAGCACTTTATTATAGACAGACTTCTCCCCATCCTAGTTACTGTTGTATCAATATGTTTTGACCATGACAGTTTACAATCCAGGGTTACTCCAAGCAATTCAGTCTCCTCAACTTGCTCAATTTCCACATTATTCATTACAAAATGTAGTTGAGGTTTAGGGTTTGGTCAATGATTTGTCCCAAATACAATGCTTTTAGTTTTTGAAATATTTAGGACTAACTTTTTCTTTGCCACCCATTCTAACTGCAGCTCTTTGTTAAATGTTGCTGTCATTTCAGTTCTGAGGCTGGTAACTCTAATTAACTTATCCTCTGCAGCAGAGGTAACTCTGGGTCTTCCATTCCTGTGGCGGTCCTCATGAGAGCCAGTCTCATCATAGCGCTTGATGGTTTTTGCGACTGCACTTGAAGAAACTTTCAAAGTTCTTGAAATGTTCTGTATTGACTGACCTTCATGTCTTAAAGTAATGATGGACTGTCGTTTCTCTTTGCTTATTTGAGCTGTTCTTGCCATAATATGGACTTGGTCTTTTAACAAATAGGGCTATCTTCTGTATACCCTACCTTGTCACAACACAACTGATTGGCTCAAATGCATCAAGGAGGAAAGAAATTCCACAAATTAACTTTTAAGAAGGCACACCTGTTAATTGAAATGCATTCCAGGTGACTACCTCGTGAAGCTGGTTGAGAGAATGCCAAGAGTGTGCAAAGCTGTCATCAAGGCAAAGGGTGGCTATTTGAAGAATCTCAAATATAAAATATATTTTGATTTGTTTAACACCTTTTTGGTTACTACATGATTCCATATGTGTCATTTCATAGTTTTGATGTCTTCACTATTATTCTACAATGTAAAAAATAGTAAAAATAAAGAAGAACCCTTGAATGAGTAGGTGTGTCCAAACTTTGGTATATCATCAAGCATTTCACACATGTTATCCAGCTACTGACTGTTAGCACTTGGTGGTCTATAGCAGCTTCCCACCAGAATGGCTTTAGGTGAGGCAGGTGAACCTGTAGCCATATTACTTCAACAGTATTTAAGCTTTACAGGAATGTGGTTCTGAATATAGACCGCAACACCGCCACCATTGGCATTTCTGTCTTTTTTGTAAATGTTATAACCTTGTATTGCTACCACTGTATCAAAGGTATTATCTAAGTGCGTTTCAGAGATTGTCAGAATATGAATGTTAGCTGTTACTAGCAAATTATTGACTTCATGAGCCTTGTTTCTTAAGCTACATATGTTAACGTGGGCTATTTTTAACACTTTTCTGGGACGCTTGATGATTTTTCTTGCTTTACTGGGAAGCTTAGCAGAGGTAGACATACTCAGTTTATTTTGATTAGTGCAGGGTGAGCTGCACACAGTGGACTTCCTACTAGGGCACACCACCTCAGTGCTAACAGTATTACTCTGGTTCATAGGCATATGATTACTGCATACATTTACATTTTAGTCATTTAGCAGACGCTCTTATCCAGAGCGACTTACAGAAGCAATTAGGGTTAAGTGCCTTGCTCAAGGGCACATCGACAGATTTTTCACCTAGTCGGCTCGGGGATTAGAACCAGCAACCTTTCAGTTACTGACACAACGCTCTTAACCACTAAGCCACCTGCCGCCCAATACAATAGCTGTAGGATCAGCAGAGGCATTACAGGAAGTAAGAGGGACATAAATTAGGTTATTTACACTGTGTCTTCCAATGCCCCTAGGATAATGTACATTTGCTGAAGCATTATGATGACTCAGCGACACAATGGTAGGGATTAAATGAGCTGGACTTGGGTCTTTGATAAGTCATTGTCTCAATGCAGCCTTATAATGCTGTGAAAGGATACAGGAACCCAAATGATTTGGGTGGCTCCCATTCTCCTTATAATAAGAGCTTTGTTTCCAGAAGGTATCAAAATTGTCAATAAATGTTACACCCACAGAGCTGCAATAGTCTCGTAGCCAGTTATGGAGGGCTAAAAGTCTGCTGAACTGTTCAATGCCACGATTTAGGGAGGGCAGAGGGCCAGATATATTGGGGCGTTTGTTGGTGTCAAGTAGAGACCCAATCAGTTCTTTAAAATCCATCTTCAGCTGTTCTGAGCTGCCCTTCATAATGTAATTTGACCCCACATGAACCATGACAGTATGGTGATATCCTGAACTTTTGCCCCAGGAAAACACAAAGTCTTTGCCCCAGGTACATATATATGCCTCCCCATCGAACTCCCTATCACAATCGCCGGAATGATCTGGCCTCTGCCGTGTCTCGAAACAGATTGCGAGGCCAGATCCACAGAACTCACCTGAGAAGAGGGCTGCTGAGAGTGCACGGCCCAGCGGAGGGGGGCCGCGGTGGTCCAGGCTGTGCCCAGGCAGTTGATTGACTAGGACAGGGAGAGGTAGCTGGAGGGGCATCCACAGCCATGGAGGGAACACCCAAGCCCCCGGCAGAAGACAGCTGGTACAGGGGCTCAAAGCAATGGATGCGGGGGAAGAAGGCAGGCATGCCGAGAACGATTCTTCTCCTTCTTTCTGGTTCCGACACGCATCCATTTACGCTCACCCAAATGGCAGGTCCAGGACAGGCAGATATCAGTAATCCTAATAAGAGTCAGGCAGGCGTAGAATGGCAGGCAGGCTCGTGGTCAGGGCAGGCAAAAACAGGTCGGAACCGGGAAGACTAGAACACAAACTAGAGAATGAAATACACCGAAAAACACGCTGAGACAACTTGACAAGACAAGACGAACTGGCAAAAGACAGACAGAAAATGCAGGTATAAATACTCAGGGGATAATGGGGAAAATAGACAAGCACAAGACAAGTGAAACAGATCAGGGTGTGACAGAGTATTAGGAACACCTGCTCTTTCCATTATATAGACTGACCAGGTGAATCCAGGTGAAAGCTACGATCGCTTATTGATGTCATTTGTTAAATTCACTTCAATCAGTGTAGATGAAGGGGAGGAGACAGGTTAACCTCTACGGGATCGGTGTTATGTATACGGGGCGGTTGAGCTAACGTGCGCTAATGTGATTAGCATAACTGTTGTAAGTAACAGCAAACTTTCCAGGACATAGACATGTCTTATATGGGCAGAACGCTTAAATTCTTGTTAATCTAACTGCACTGTCCAATTTACAGTAGCTATTACAGTGAAAAAAGACCATGCTATTGTTTGAGGAGAGTGCACAACAACAAAAAATTTATCACGGCAACTGGTTTGATACTTTCACCTCTGAAGGTAAATAATGTACTTACATTCAGTAATCTTGCTCTGATTTGTCATCCTAAGGGTCCCAGAGATAAAATGTAGCATAGTTTTGTTTGATAAAATCCATTTTTATATTCAAATGTAGGAACTGGGTTCTACAGTTTGAACCCCTGCTGTCTCTGGCTCCACACCCACCCCGCCCGGCCATCTAGATGTGTGAAAGTTAGACACTTGAAACCCTACCTCTTTAAGGAATACCTGGAATAGTATAACAGTAATCCTTCTACACCCCCCCCCACCCCCCCCCATGCCCCCATAAAAAAGAAAAAATGGGTGGTTGTCCCACTGGCTATCCTAAGTTGAATGCACCAATTTGTAAGTCGCTCTGGATAATGTTATTTTGTTTATATTATCTTTTACCAGATCTAATGTGTTATATTCTCCTACATTCATTTCACATTTCCACAAACTTCAAAGTGTTTACTTTCAAATGGTATCAAGAATATGCATATCCTTGCTTCATGTCCTGAGCTACAGGCAGTTAGATTTGGGTATGTCATTTTAGGCGAAAATTGAAAAAAATAATCAGATCCTTAAGAGGTTAAAGAAGGATTTTTATGCCTTGAGACAATTGACACATGGATTGTGTATGTGTGCCATTCAGAGGGTGAATGGGGAGACAAAATATTTAAATGCCTTTGAACAAGGTGTGGTTGTAGGTGCCAGGCGCACCGGTTTGTGTCAAGAACTGCAACGCTGCTGGGTTTTTTCACGCTCAACAGTTTCCCGTGTGTATCAAGAATGGTCCACCACACAAAGGACATCCAGCCAACTTGACCCAACTGTGGGAAGCATTGGAGTCAACATGGGCCAGCATCCCAGTGGAACGCTTTCGACACCTTGTTGAGTCCATGCCTGTGGAAGTGAGGCTGTTCTGATGGCAAAAGGGGGTGCAACTCAATATTAGGAAGGTGTTCCTAATGTTTTGTACACTCAGTGTATACAGCACCCTGGCCAGTTTTTATTCACGATAAAAATAAATGGGATGAATAGCGAAGCGTGGTAACGTTGGTAACATTAAGTACTAGCATTATGATGTTGTACAATGTCAGTTCTGGTCAGGGATGTAGCCTAACAGATATGTAGCTACACAGCTTTTGAAATGAGCCTTCACAGTTTATTGAGGGCATCTATCAGTGTGTGATATCCCAAATAATTAGCATAATACCGTCGGTCCTTTTTACAATGCACATGAGAAATCATGGATGTGCATAGGCCTCTGGGAGATTTCTCTCTGAGACCTGATTGATGTGTCCCAAAGAATTGGACTACGCGGCCAAAGGGAGGGGAGTGTTAGTGTACCACACTACCCACTGTCCTCTGGGGCACCGGGCTGTTGTTGCTGTGGAAACGCTGGGTCGTTATCTCCCTTTATAGAGATCAGCAGGGACTAGAGGCCCCACACCATTCAGAGGGGTTATTTAATTGGTGTTTACCTTACACACACACACAAAAGCACACATTTGTATTTATGATAGAAAATGGCTGCATACAGACATACAGTTCTTTCCTGGACACACACACACACACACACACACACACACACACACACACACACACACACACACACACACACACACCATTTACACTAAATGTCTATCACACTTTCCAAATTGAGTGTGCTGCTGGCATGTACCATACAGCATCATTCTCTTAGTATGCCCCCCAGGGATAGGCTGCCACTGCCAGAGCACAAAATGAATCGACCGCGTCAAGGGGGCAGAAAGCAATTTTCTTAGGGACAGGGCAGAGGGAAATAACTCTTTCACCCCACCTTCTTTTCCCAAAATGTACCCTCCCGCAGTGCCGTCTCTTTATAGACGGAGACTCGGGTAAATTGCAAGAGGATTAGATTCACCCTGAAGGAAATGTGGAGAAACTTGCATCAGATTTTGTATTTTTCTAAGCTGATTATTTGGTCATCCATCCATGCTGTTTATATATTGAGTCTCCAACCAATTGAAAACCTGCACTATACTCTTAGAAAAGAGGGTTCCAAAAGGGTTCTTCGGCTGTCACCAGAGGATAACCTTTTTTGGTTCCAGGTAGAACTTTTGGGTTCCATGTAGAACCCTCTGTGTAAAAGTTTCTACATGGAACTCAAAAGGGTTCTAACTGGAACCAAACATTTTCTATCTGGAACCAAAAGGGGTTCTTCTAAGGGTTATCCTATGGGGGCAGCCGAAGAACCCTTTTAGGTTCTAGATGGCACCTTTTTTTCTAAGTGTATGCGAGCTATAATATAGGATTTATTTTTATGCAATCTTCCTTTTTCTGTTGTTGGGTCATTCCCTGTTGTTCCTAATCAAATAATTAAATAGTGCAGTGTGATGGCCTCTCACCCCCCTTGGCCTGGAATAGACCAGGCCTATCTTTTCTCCAATTAAGTCCTGCCTCTTCTTTGCATGTCTAATTTCAGACCTATGTTTACTTCCTCCGTATACAGTATTTAGGTTTGTGAATAGGGCTTTGAGATGGGATATTTTTCATATTTGTTTCATATGCATTCTTTGCCATTCATAACAGCCAGGATAACATTTCATTTACTCCCAGTGTTTTGTATTATCTAGGTACAGCATGCTTTATTTACACTGCTGTCATCCCATGCATTTTCCTACTACTTAGACTGAGTCACTCACCACCTTCCGGAGACCTTCCGGAGACATTTGAAACCCCACCTCTTTAAGGAATACCTGGGATAGGATAAAGTAATCCTTCTACCCCCCCCCTTACCCCAACCCCCCCCAAAAAAAAAAATAAAATAATAATAATAAATTTAAATAAATAAAAAAAGATAACAAACTAAAAATTAAACAAAAATTTAAAAAAATAAAACATTGTAAAGTGGTTATCCCACTGGCTATAAGGTGAATGCACCAATTTGTAAGTCGCTCTGGATAAGAGCGTCTGCTAAATGACGTAAATGTAAATGTATAAGACTAGTGGGATTAAAGGCACATACGCCACATCCACATGAAAAATGATGTCACAAGTGGCAATTACCTGTGTCAGAGTTTGATTACTGTGTTTCCACCTTCAAGTCAACAAGACAATGTATTTTCTTCAAATGACTCTAATAGTGGTACATGCACTAGAATTCCATTACTAGAAGGGTAGGACATAACTGAAAACATAAGACATCAGTGGATTTCTAGTGGCCAGTGACACATGGTTCTGAATAGGGCTGTGGCGGTCGTGGAATTTCGTCAGCCGGTGATTGTCAAGCAAATAACTTTAGGTCTCATAATTAACATAAACACATTTAACATAAACACATTTAGCATCTCCTGGCACATAGCCTACAAGCCACTGATGCAGACCTTTGGAACATCTACAGTCTAAAAAGTCTAATAAATCCATGTAATACACTCTACACCAGGGTTCTTCAATTCCGGTCCTGGAGGGCCGAAACACTTCTGTTTTTTATTTCTACCTGGTAGTTAATTGCACTCACCTGGTGTCCCAGGTCTGAATTAGCCCCTGATTAGAAGGAGAGGATGAAAAACAGAGGTGTTTCGGCCCTCCAGGACCGGAATTGAAGAACCTTGGCCTACACCTTCACAATAAATCCATGATTTATTTTAGACAGGTCTAAAGAAACATAATATGAAGAAAATGTAGTCTATTTCAGAAGAACAGAATAGCATACTCCGAGTTGTCCTTATGTTAGGTCCTGATCTGGCTGTGCCATATGACTGTGGGCTACACTAGTTCATGGCCTCCTGTAGCTCAGTTGGTAGAGCATGGCGCTTGCTATACCAGGCTTGTGGGTTCGATTCCCATGGGGGGCCAGTATGAAAAAATGTATGCTCTCACTAACTGTAAGTCACTCTGGATAAGAGCGTCTGCTAAAATGTAAGTTTAGCAGACAAGATTTGGTTAGATTTCCATGCCATTATTTTATAGTATGAAGAATACAACTGAACAAAGCTGAATAAAATACATTTTCATTTTAGTCATTTAGCAGACGCTCTTATCCAGAGCGAAAATAGAAAGGACATTTTCTCCTAACGATTTGAGGGAGTGCGCACATGCGGCTATTCTGTGTTGAGCGGTTAACAAATAAATAGGTAATCCTATATGCTTCATTTAGAGTTATTTATGTAACTTTAGTTGTTCTACAAACGTTCAGCTATATGTTTAGATTTTTAATACATTGTAAGGCTGCATGATGCAACTCTAACGATGATTTGAAAATGCTTGAAAGGCATGAGCTCTGCTTTGTTTTTTTGTGCAGGCTGTATACACTTCATCAGTCTCTCATTCACAATTTGACAAGCACTTGATAATGCCTCGAATTTCCCGGCGGCATCCCCTTTGTGTGGCCGAAATGCACCCAAAAAAAATCCATGCCTTTTGCAGCCAGTGGCCATTGTTCCCTTCTCCCTGAGTGCTGCGCACTCCGAAGCACCTCTCACTCACATGGCTCTCCATCAAGTGATTTGGTCTTTCTCACAGGCTACAAGTGAAGACAGACACTTTGGGGACGCAACTGCGCGCATCCTTATCCAATTCCGAGGTGCATATTGTAGATATTGGAAGAACTGTCCACATTTACTTTTCGTCAGCCAACAAGATGAGTAGGCTTAACGAACAGCAAAAGCACTAACCCTATGTCAATCTACTATCCCCCATAGTACAACAGTCAACCTATTCTATTATTTTTACGCAATGAGGCTGACGCAACAGATCAGAATGTTTAGCTTAAAATGTGATAAACTATTAGGCTATTTCTTCATATTATAAGCGCAACAATGAGCACACGGCAGTAGGCTATAAGCGCAAATGTTCCATTAGCAGGAAAACCCCATTATCAAAGTGACCGCAAATGCAATTATGCATGTAATGCTTTTATTAAAAAGGTGCATTTTTATGCTGAAAATTATCTTCCCCAAACTTAAAACTCACACGCTGCTAATGTATGCCAGTTAGGCTCTACACCCCTTGTAAAGCAGATTCATGTGTTTAATTTTAAGAAGTTATTTGGCCACTTTAGTTGTGATACAAACCTTATCAAAACATATAGGCCTATGGGCTAGGCTACATGAGGTGTGCGACTATGATTAGAAAAAGTAGCAAAAAAAGCATTGTTTCTTATGCTGGCCATCATTCACAAGTGATAATATATAATTCACAAGTGATGGGCTAATATTGTAACCCATCAGACTATTCTTGATTTAATCTTGTCTTTACATACAGTGAGGAAAAAAAGTATTTAGTCAGCCACCAAATCCTTGGACCATTATCATGCAACTGTCTCGAAACAGGGGGCATGGGAAAAAATACATGTAATCTATGCACTTAAATAGCGAATGGAGGACGCTTTTCCTGTGGTTCATTTTCATGCCAGCCAGGTAGGCTATACTCCTGTTGTAAAGATAAGCAATGTGCTTAATATTAGGAAAGTTGAGAAATAAGTATAGTAGGCCTAGCCTTTAGAAAGCTGATGGGATCCTCCTCTTTTTAATAGCGCCCATCACTCTGTTTTCTCCCGCAATTTCATAGCCTGTAGAAATGTTATGCAATATGAGCTCATGGGCTCTCATGAAGTGTTTGATTAGATTTTCGATTGCATTTGCATTGATGTCAGAGTGATTAGAGGGACAATATAGTGCTGATTACCAGGCAGTTAGCAAGTTTGGTAGGCTACTAATGACCAGCAGCAGCATAAAAGCTTGGAGAAGCCTAATTACCGTGACTAAACGGTCACGTGGAACTTGGCTGCCTTCATGACTCGTGACTGCCGGTGTGGCGGTAATACGGTCACCGCAACAGCCCTAGTTCTGAATCAATAAATGAGTTTGGTCTAGAAGTGACGACTCTCTAGAAGGCTGATGTCTGGCTGTCCCCCCAATAAACCCTAATGTCTGGCTGTCCCCCCAATAAACCCTGATGTCTGGCTGTCCCCCCAATAAACCCTAATGTCTGGCTGTCCCCCCAATAAACCCTGATGTCTGGCTGTCCCCCCAATAAACCCTAATGTCTGGCTGTCCCCCCAATAAACCCTGATGTCTGGCTGTCCCCCCAATAAACCCTGATGTCTGGCTGTCCCCCAATAAACCCTAATGTCTGGCTGTCCCCCCAATAAACCCTGATGTCTGGCTGTCCCCCCAATAAACCCTGATGTCTGGCTGTCCCCCCAATAAACCCTGATGTCTGGCTGTCCCCCCAAAAAACCCTGATGTCTGGCTAAAAGGAAAAATATGTATGACTCCGTCAGGCTTCAGGGGTCCTCCCGGGTCCATTTGGACAGGAAGTGTGTGACCGCGCACACACACAACCTTCATCAGTGTTGTGTCAGTCTAATTTCCTGAGCATGGCCCTGTATCGGCGCGTGGTGGTCCCGGGCCAACTGCTGACATTGCCGTGATTAGTGGGGAGATAGAAAGGGCCAGCGGAATGGAGTCAGGGGAATAGAGAGGACCAGGGGAATGGAGTCAGGGGGATAGAGAGGACCAGAGGAATGGAGTAAGGGGGATAGGGAGGACCAGAGGAATGGAGTCAGGGGGATAGAGAGGACCAGGGGAATGGAGTCAGGGGGATAGAGAGGACCAGAGGAATGGAGTCAGCGGAATAGAGAGGACCAGGGGAATGGAGTCAGGGGGATAGAGAGGACCAGAGGAATGGAGTCAGCGGAATAGAGAGGACCAGAGGAATGGAGTCAGGGGGACAAAGAGGACCAGCGGAATGGAGTCAGGGGAATAGAGAGGACCAGAGGAATGGAGTCAGGGGGACAGAGAGGACCAGGGGAATGGAGTCAGGGGGATAGAGGGTGCCAGCGGAATGGAGTCAGGGGAAATGGTTAGGACCAGAGGAATGGAGTCAGAGGAATAGAGAGGACCAGAGGAATGGAATCAGGGGACAGAGAGGACCAGGAGAATGGAGTCAGGGGGACAGAGAGGACCAGAGGAATGGAGTCAGGGGAATAGAGAGGACCAGAGGAATGGAGTCAGGGGGACAGAGAGGACCAGGGGAATGGAGTCAGGGGGATAGAGAGGGCCAGCGGAATGGAGTCAGGGGAAATGGTTAGGACCAGAGGAATGGAGTCAGAGGAATAGAGAGGACCAGAGGAATGGAATCAGGGGACAGAGAGGACCAGGAGAATGGAGTCAGGGGAATAGAGAGGACCAGGAGAATGGAGTCAGGGGAAATGGTTAGGACCAGAGGAATGGAGTCAGAGGAATAGAGAGGACCAGAGGAATGGAATCAGGGGACAGAGAGGACCAGGAGAATGGAGTCAGTGGGACAGAGAGGACCAGAGGAATGGAGTCAGGGGAATAGAGAGGACCAGAGGAATGGAGTCAGGGGGATAGAGAGGGCCAGCGGAATGGAGTCAGGGGAAATGGTTAGGACCAGAGGAATGGAGTCAGAGGAATAGAGAGGACCAGAGGAATGGAATCAGGGGACAGAGAGGACCAGGAGAATGGAGTCAGGGGAATAGAGAGGACCAGAGGAATGGAGTCAGGGGGATAGAGAGGACCAGAGGGATGGAGTCAGGGGAATAGAGAGGACCAGGTGAATGGAGTCAGGGGGATAGAGAGGACCAGAGGAATGGAGTCAGGGGGACAGAGAGGACCAGGGGAATGGAGTCAGGGGGATAGAGAGGGCCAGCAGAATGGAGTCAGGGGAAATGGTTAGGACCAGAGGAATGGAGTCAGAGGAATAGAGAGGACCAGAGGAATGGAATCAGGGGACAGAGAGGACCAGGAGAATGGAGTCAGGGGAATAGAGAGGACCAGAGGAATGGAGTCTGGGGAATAGAGAGGACCAGGGGGAATGGAGTCAGGGGAATAGAGAGGACCAGAGGAATGGAGTCAGGGGGACAGAGAGGACCAGAGGAATGGAGTCAGGGGGACAGAGAGGACCAGGAGAATGGAGTCAGGGGAATAGAGAGGACCAGGGGATTGGAGTGACTGTATTCTGTATTCTTACTGTCACTTCTGTTTTGAGCACGTCACTTGTCTCCGTAATGCTGTGCTGTTTGTTGCTACTTGGCTACCTGCCAAACTTTACAGTTTTTACTGTTTTTAAACCGTTTAATCAACCTTCATTTAACACATTTTACCAACGTCTTTTTATATTTTTTCTTGCTCCACTTTTTTCATTCAACTTTTTCACCCCGGACGCTTAATCTGGACATGGTTCTACAGGACCTCCACCAGCCGAAGCTAAGTAGTAACATTAACACTATGCCATCTAATTGCAGTCGCTGTACTCATAATATACAGGAAAACTATCGCCTTATGGTGAGGATAGCCATGCTGCAAGCCCAGCTTCAGATGCAATCGTTAGGCAAAGGCAATTTAAGTGTAGGAAAGGATGAAACAGCGTCTGTGCCACCAGTAAGTACAGACAGCAATATAAATTCCCTTGCACAGTCCCCGCAGTCGGACAATTTTCTCAAGGTTTCTGGAAAGAAATGCTGTCGGTATGCTCAACCGGTGTTGCTCATTCAGCCGACAGAAACTTTCAGCCGGTTCTCCCCATTAAGCAACGAGTCGGAGACGGAGGCCGAGCCTTCTCAGGTCTCTCCTCCACCCATAACGGGGTCTAAGCCACCGAAGCCTCCCACCATTAGCTCTGACAAATTGAAAACCCTAGTCATTAGCGACTCCATTACCAGCAATATTAGACTTAAAAAGAATCATCCAGCGATCATACACTGTTTACCAGGGGGCAGGGCTACTGTCGTAAAGGCTAATCTGAAGATGATGCTGGCTAAGGCAAAAACTGGCGAGTGTAGAGACTATAGGGATATTGTTATCCACGTCGGCACCAACGATGTTAGGATGAAACAGTCAGAGGTCACCAAGAGCAACATAGCTTCAGCATGTAAAATAGCTAGAAAGATGTGTCGGCATCGAGTAATTGTTTCTGGCCCATCTCCAAAGGAATGGAGTCAGGGTTCAGTGGGATAGTGATGACCAGGGGAATGGAGTCAGGGTTCAGTGGGATAGTGAAGACCAGGGGAATGGAGTCAGGGTTCAGTGGAATAGTGAATACCAGGGGAATGGAGTCAGGGTTCAGTGGGATAGTGAAGACCAGGGAAATGGAGTCAGGGTCAGTGGGATAGTGAAGACCAGGGGAATGGAGTCAGGGTTCAGTGGGATAGTGAAGACCAGGGGAATGGAGTCAGGGTTCAGTGGGATAGTGAATACCAGGGGAATGGAGTCAGGGTTCAGTGGGATAGTGAAGACCAGGGAAATGGAGTCAGGGTCAGTGGGATAGTGAAGACCAGGGGAATGGAGTCAGGGTCAGTGGGATAGTGAAGACCAGGGGAATGGAGTCAGGGTCAGTGGGATAGTGAAGACCAGGGGAATGGAGTCAGGGTCAGTGGGATAGTGAAGACCAGGGGAATGGAGTCAGGGTCAGTGGGATAGTGAAGACCAGGGGAATGGAGTCAGGGTCAGTGGGATAGTGAAGATCAGGGGAATGGAGTCAGGGTCAGTGGGATAGTGAAGACCGGGGGAAAGCTGCATTGTCTGGCTGCTGGGCTGGCGAACCACCGCTTTGATTTGGTCTACTTTTCAGACCTAAAAACTCTGTTAGGTCTCGTAGCATTTTCATACTTCTGAACCGAACTGACCTGTACTGGGCTGCCTGGTTATGCATTACACCATATACCCTTTTCACAAAAAGGAAAGGACAATGTGGTAAGAACAATGTGAACAAGAAATACCTGAGACAGCACAGTATAGGGTGGTTCAGGTTGGGTTCAGAACAATAGAACAAAAAGGTACAGTGGGGAGAACAAGTATTTGATACACTGCCGATTTTGCAGGTTTTCCTACTTACAAAGCATGTAGAGGTCTGTAATTTGTGTATGATTTCACATTTGTATGATTTTTAAGTAATTCATTTGCATTTTATTGCATGACATAAGTATTTGATCACCTACCAACCAGTAAGAATTCCGGCTCTCACAGACCTGTTAGTTTTTCTTTAAGAAGCCCTCCTGTTCTCCACTCATTACCTGTATTAACTGCACCTGTTTGAACTTGTTACGTGTATAAAAGACACCTGACAACAGGTGTAGACTAACAGTGAAATCTGTATTTATATGTGTATTTATTATGGATCCCCATTACCTTCTGCCAAGAGATGGGAAAATCAAAAGAAATCAGCCAAGACCTCAAAAAAATATTGTAGACCTCCACAAGTCTGGTTCATCCTTGGGAGCAATTTCCAAACGTCGGAAGGTACCACGTTCATCTGTACAAACAATAGTATGCAAGTATAAACACCATGGGACCACGCAGCCGTCATACCGCTCAGGAAGGAGATGCGTTCTGTCTCCTAGAAATTAATGTACTTTGGTGCGAAAAGTGCAAATCAATCCCAGAACAACAGCAAAGGACCTTGTGAAGATGCTGGAGGAAACAGGTCCAAAAGTATCTATATCCACAGTAAAACGAGTCCTATATCGACATAAAATAAATTAGTCATTTAGCAGACGCTCTTATCCAGAGCGACTTACAGGAGCAATTAGGGTTAAGTGCCTTGCTCAAGGGCACATCGACAGATTTTTCACCTGGTCGGCTCAGGGATTAGAACCAGCAACCTTTCAGGTTACTGGCACAACACTCTTAACCACTAAGCTACCTGCCGACATAGCCTGAAAGGCTGCTCAGCAAGGAAGAAGCCAGTGCTCCAAAGCCGCCATAAAAGAGCCAGACTACGGTTTGCAACTGCACATGAGGACAAAGATCGTACTTTTTGGAGAAATGTCCTCTGGTGTGATGAAACAAAAATAGAACTGTTTGGCCATAATGACCATCGTTATGTTTGGAGGAAAAAGGAGGTAGCTTGCAAGTCGAAGAACACCATCCCAACCATGTAGCACGGGGGTGGCAGCATCATGCTGTGGGGGTGCTTTGCTGCAGGAGGGACTGGTGCACTTCACAAAATAGATGGCATCGTGAGGAAGGAAAATTATGTGGATATATTGAAGCAACATCTCAAGACATCAGTCAGGAAGTTAAAGCTTGGTCGCAAATGGGTCTTCCAAATGGACAATGACCCCAAGCATACTTCCAAAGTTGTAGCAAAATGGCTTAAGGACAACACAGTCAAGGTATTGGGGTGGCCATCACAAAGCCCTGACCTCAATCCTATAGAAAATGTGTGGGCAGAACTGAAAAAGCGTGTGCTAGCAAGGAGGCCTACAAACCTGACTCAGTTACACCAGCTCTGTCAGGAGGAATGGGCCAAAATTCACCCAACGTATTGTGGGAAGCTTGTGGAAGGCTACCCGAAACGTTTGACACAAGTTAAACAATTTAATACTAATTGAGTGTATGTAAACTTCCACTGGAATGTGATGAAATAAATACAAGTTGAAATAAATAATTCTCGCTACTATTATTCTGACATTTCACATTCTTAAAATAAAGTGGTGATCCTAACTGACCTAAAACAGGGACTTTTTACTAGGATTAAATGTCAGGAATTGTGAAAAACTGAGTTTAAATGTATTTGGCTAAGGTGTATGTAAACTTCCGACTTCAACTGTATGTTATATTTGAGATTCTTCAAATAGCCACCCTTTGCCGTGCAGCTCAGTTGGTAGAGCACGGCGCTTGCAACGCCAGGGTTGTGGGTTCATTTCCCACGGGGGGCCAGTATGAAAATGTATGCACTCACTAACTGTAAGTTGTAAATGTCTGCTAAATGACGTAAATGTAAATGACAGCTTTGCACACTCTTGGCATTCTTGCAACCAGCTTCATGAGGTAGTCACCTGGAATACATTTCAATTAACAGGTGTGCCTTCTTAAAAGTTAATTTGTGGAATTTCTTTCCTTCTTAATGCGTTTGAGCCAATCAGTTGTGTTGTGTCAAGGTAGTGGGGGGGTATACAGAAGATAGCCCTATTTGGTAAAAGACCAAGTCCATATTATGGCAAGAACAGCTCAAATAAGCAAAAAGAAACAACAGTCCATCATTACTTTAAGACATGAAGGTCAGTCAATACGGAACATTTGAAGAACTTTGAAAGTAAAGGGAACACTTAAACAACACAATGTAACTCCAAGTCAATCACACTTCTGTGAAATCAAACTGTCCACTTAGGAAGCAACACTGATTGACAATACATTTCACATGCTGTTGTGCAAATGGAATAGACAACAGGTGGAAATTATAGGCAATTAGCAAGACACCCCCCAATAAAGGACTGGTTCTGCAGGTGGTAACCACAGACCACTTCTCAGTTCCTATGCTTCCTGGCTGATGTTTTGGTCACTTTTGAATGCTGGCGGTGCTTTCACTCTAGTGGTAGCATGAGACGGAGTCTACAACCCACACAAGTGGCTCAGGTAGTGCAGCTTATCCAGGATGGCACATCAATGTGAGCTGTGGCAAGAAGGTTTGCTGTGTCTATCAGCGTAGTGTCCAGAGCATGGAGGCGCTACCAGGAGACAGGCCAGTACATCAGGAGACGTGGAGGAGGCCGTAGGAGGGCAACAACCCAGCAGCAGGACTGCTACCTCCGCCTTTGTGCAAGGAGGAGCAGGAGGAGCACTGCCAGAGCCCTGCAAAATGACCTCCAGCAGGCCACAAATGTGCATGTGTCTGCTCAAACGGTCAGAAACAGACTCCATGAGGGTGGTATGAGGGCCCGACGTCCACAGGTGGGGGTTGTGCTTACAGCCCAACACCGTGCAGGACGTTTGGCATTTGCCAGAGAACACCAAGATTGGCAAATTCGCCACTGGCGCCCTGTGCTCTTCACAGATGAAAGCAGGTTCACACTGAGCACATGTGACAGACGTGACAGAGTCTGGAGACGCCGTGGAAAACGTTCTGCTGCCTGCAACATCCTCCAGCATGACCGGTTTGGCGGTGGGTCAGTCATGGTGTGGGGTGGCATTTCTTTGGGGGGCCGCACAGCCCTCCATGTGCTCGCCAGAGGTAGCCTGACTGCCATTAGGTGCCGAGATGAGATCCTCGGACCCCTTGTGAGACCATGTGCTGGTGCGGTTGGCCCTGGGTTCCTCCTAATGCAAGACAATGCTAGACCTCATGTGGCTGGAGTGTGTCTCCTGAGTGGCGCAGAGGTCTAAGGCGCCGCATCACAGTGCTAACTGTGCCACTAGAGATCCTGGTTCGAATCCAGACTCTGTCGCAGCCGGCCGCGACCGGGAGACTCATGGGCGGCGCACAATTGGCCCAGCGTCGTCCAGGGTAGGGGAGGGAATGGCCGGCAGGGATGTAGCTCAGTTTATAGAGCATGGCGTTTGCAACCCCAGGGTTGTGGGTTGGATTCCCACGGGGGGCCAGTATAAAAAAAAAAATATGTATTCACTAACTGTAAGTCGCTCTGTATAAGAGCGTCTGCTAAATGACTAAAATGTAAATGTGTGTCAGCAGTTCCTGCAAGAGGAAGGCATTGATGCTATGGACTGGCCTGCCTGTTCCACAGACCTGAATCCAATTGAGAACATCTGGGACATCATGTCTCGCTCCATCCACCAACGCCACGTTGCACCACAGACTGTCCAGGAGTTGGCGGATGCTTTAGTCCAGGTCTGGGAGGAGATCCCTCGGGAGACCATCTGCCACATCATCAGGAGCATGCCCAGGCGTTGTAGGGAGGTCATACAGGCACGTGGAGGCCACACACGCTACTGAGCCTCATTTTGACTTGTTTTAAGGACATTACATCAAAGTTGGATCAGCCTGTAGTGTGGTTTTCCACTTTAATTTTGAGGGTGACTCCAAATCCAGGCCTCCATGGGTTGATACATTTGATTTCCATTGATCATTTTTGTGTGATTTTGTTGTCAGCACATTCAACTATGTAAAGAAAAAAGTATTTAATAAGATTATTTCATTCATTCAGATCTAGGATGTGTTATTTTAGTGTTCCCTTTATTTTTTTGAGTAGTGTATAATAATAATAAATACAAATAGTGAAACAAGGAATAAATACACTGTGAATCACAATAACGAGTAAAAATAACATGGCTTTACACTGAGTGTAGAAAACATTAAGAACACCTGCTCTTTCTATGATATGGACTGACTAGGTGAATCCAGGTGAAAGCTATGGTCCCTTATTGATGTCACTTGTTAAATCCACTTCAATCAGTGTAGACGAATGGGAGGAGACAGGTTAAAGAAGGATTTTTAAGACCTTGAGACAATTGAGACATGGATTGTGTATATGTGCCATTCAGAGGGTGAATTGGCAAGACAAAAGGTGTTCTTAATGTTTTGTACACTCAGTGTATACAGGGAGTACCAGTACTGCATTGATGTGCAGGGGAACAAGCAAAGACTTGAAGATTGCAAGGAATGTCCGCAAGGAAGAATGGGAGAAAATCCCCAAATCCAAATCTACAAAGCTGATAAAGACATACCCAAGACAACTCAAAGCTGTAATCGTCACGAAAGGTGCTTCTACAAAGTATTGACTCAGGAAAACATCTTTTCACTTTATCATTTTGGGGTATTGTGTGTAGATGGGTGAGAGAAAAAAATATATTTAATCAATTTTGAATTCAGGCTGTATCACAAAATGTGGAATAAGTCAAAGGATATGAATACTTTCTGAAGGCACTGTAGGTAGGGTTAAACTGACTAAGCAACATGATAGATAATAGTCAGTAGCAGCAGTGGGTAGCCATCTGATTAGCTATTTAGCAGTCTTATTTAGCAGTCTTATGTCTTGGGGTTAGAAGCTGTTCAGGGTCCTGTTGGTTCCAGACTTTGTTGTTTTGTTTGTATAGCAGATTATTTTATGCTCTCACTGGGATTTCTTTGTCCTTTTGTTTAAGGTGTTCTCTCCCCTGTTGAGTCTTGATGCTGAGCTGGAGGACAGAGTACTCCAGGTGTCACGCCCTGGCTCTGGGGACTCTTATATGTTGAGCCAGGGTGTGGATTTTCTATGTGTTATTTTCTATGTTTTGTTCTAGTTCGTGTATTTCTATGTTGGCCCAGGGTGGTTCCCAATCAGAGGCAGCTGTAGCTCGTTGTCTCTGATTGGGGACATACTTAGGCAGCATGTTTGGCACTAGTCATTGTGGGATCTTGTTCCGGAAGGTTTGTGTTCAACCCAGGACTTCACGTATCGTTTGTTTTGTTGTTTTGGTTCGTGTTGTGTACTGTAATAAAAGTATGTACGCATATCACGCTGCGCCTTGGTCCGCTTCATCTAACGACGATCGTGACAGAAGATCCCACCATAAAAGGACCAAGCAGCGTGTCCAGGAGCAAACGCCGGAGGTTACGTTAGTAGATGTCCTCCTCGGTTGGGGGAGAATCACGGAGGAGGAGGCCGTCCGTTACCGTAGGGCGATGAATGAAAATGCCCAGGCAGGAGAGGAGAAACGGCGGCAACCATGCCGACGACGGACACCCGAGAGGCAACCCCAAGAAATTTTTTGGGGGGGGGCACACGGCGTGGACGACGGGGCAGCAGGAGGCAGCGACAGGGCGTATCTGCAGACTAGGAGAGGAGGCCACCAGGTTACGGGGGCTATTGGTCCAGAGGGAGCAGGAGTTAATTGGTCAGAGGGAGGCAGCTACAGGGCGCATCGGCGATTTAGGAGAGGAGGCCACCAGGTTTGGGGGGCTGGAAGGGTGGTTGGCGGAGCCTAGAGGTAGAGCAGAGCCAACTTCCCGTACTCAGGCTAGGCAGCGTGAGACTGGGCAGGTTCCGAGTTATGCGGAGCTACGTACTGTGCCGCGAGTGTTCCGGCACAGTCCTGTACGTCCTGTGCTAGCACCACGCACGTGTCGTGCTAAGGTGGGCATGCAGCCAGGACGGAGTGTGCCGGCTCAACGCTCGTGGCCTCCAGTACCCCTCCTCGGTCCCGGATATCCTGCGCCAGTGCCACGTGCTGTAGTGTCAGTACGAGTGTACAGCCCTGTACGTCCTGTGCTGATGCCTCACACAGAGTGTGTGGAAATAGGCATTCAGCCAGGACGGGTTGTGTCAGCTCTCCGTTCCAGACCTCCAGTCCGTCTCCACAGTCCAGCCCGGCCTGTTCCTGTCCCTCGCACCAAGCCTGTGGTGCGCGTCGCCAGCCCGGTCCGGCCTGTTCCTGTCCCTCGCACCAAGCCTGTGGTGCGCGTCGCCAGCCCGGTCCGGCCTGTTCCTGCTCCCCGCACCAAGCCAGTGGTGCGCGTCGTCAGCCCGGTCCGGCCTGTTCCTGCTCCCCGCACCAAGCCAGTGGTGCGCGTCGCCAGCCCGGTCCAGCCTGTTCCTGTCCCTCGCACCAAGCCTGTGGTGCGCGTCGCCAGCCCGGTCCGGCCTGTTCCTGTGCCTCGCACCAAGCCTGTGGTGCGCGTCGCAAGCCCGGTCCGGCCTGTTCCTGCTCCCCGCACCAAGCCAGTGGTGCGCGTCATCAGCCCGGTCCGGCCCGTTCCTGCTCCGCGCAAAAAGCCAGTGGTGCGTGTCACCAGCCCGGTCCGGCCTGTTCCTGTCCCTCGCACCAAGCCTGTGGTGCGCGTCGCCAGCCCGGTCCGGCCCGTTCCTGCTCCCCGCAAAAAGCCAGTGGTGTGCGTCACCAGCCCGGTCCGGCCTGTTCCTGTCCCTCGCACCAAGCCTGTGGTGCGCGTCGCCAGCCCGGTCCGGCCTGTTCCTGCTCCCCGCACCAAGCCAGTGGTGCGCGTCGTCAGTCCGGCACGGTCCGTGCCTGTTCCACCGGTGCCTGGTCCGGCACCGGTCAGCTGCTCCACACCGGAGCCAGAGCAATCCGCTCCACCGATGTCCAGTCCAGCTCCGGCCAGCGGGGCCAGACCAGACCAGCGGCGCTACGGGGGGGTAGAGAGAGAGTGGTGGTCACGCCCGGAGCCGGATCCGCCTCCGAGGCGGAATGCCCACCCGGCCCCTACCCTCTTGTGTTTGGTTGGCGCGGTCGCAGTCCGCGCCTTTGGGGGGGGGTACTGTCACGCCCTGGCTCTGGGGACTCTTATATGTTGAGCCACGGTGTGGATTTTCTATGTGTTATTTTCTATGTTTTGTTCTAGTTCGTGTATTTCTATGTTGGCCAGGGTGGTTCCCAATCAGAGGCAGCTGTAGCTCGTTGTCTCTGATTGGGGACATACTTAGGCAGCATGTTTGGCACTAGTCATTGTGGGATCTTGTTCCGGAAGGTTTGTGTTCAACCCAGGACTTCACGTATCGTTTGTTTTGTTGTTTTGGTTCGTGTTGTGTACTGTAATAAAAGAATGTACGCATATCACGCTGCGCCTTGGTCCGCTTCATCTAACGACGATCGTGACACCAGGAATCAAAGCTGTTACTGAACACCGGCAATTATCTCAATCAGCACATTTCCACATGCTCTGATGAGCAAATATGAAGGACTTGCAAACCTGTGCCTTGCCTGAGATTCAAATCTCTTGATTTGACCTAGTAATACACCTTGATTTTTTGAAAGGTAATTCATCATGAATGTATCTGCCAGTGACACGACCCTCTTCAATTTATTTAGTTTTGATGACTCGTAGTGAATGTTCTTCTAACTTTTACTGACATTCATCGATGAAAGTAGACTAGCAATGAGCAGAAGAAGCTAGCAACTAGCAATTATCTCCTGAGTGGCGCCGTGGTCTAAGGCACTGCATCGCAGTGCTAGCTGTGCCACTAGAGATCCTGGTTTGAATCCAGGCTCTGTCATAGCCGGCCGCAACCGAGAGACCCGTGGGGCGGCGCATAAGCGTCGTCCATGGTAGGGGAGGGAATGGCCGGCAGGGATGTAGCTCAGTTGGTAGAGCATGGCGTTTGCAACGCCAGGGTTGTGGATTCGATTCCCACGGGGGGCCAGTATGAAAAAAATAAATAATAATGTATGCACTCAATAACTGTAAGTCGCTCTGGATAAGAGTGTCTGCTAAATGACTAAAATGTAAATGTGAGAATGACTGTTTCTCTAATTAATGATGCAGCGACAAATCTATGTTGTCATGCCCATTTAAATGGGCATTTACAGCGCATTCAGACCAATTGTCCACCTGACGTTACAGCCTTATTCTAAAATTGATTAAATTGTTGGGTTTTTCTCATCAATCTACACACAACACCACATAATGACAAAGCAAAAACTGGTTTTTAGAATTTGTTGCAAATTTATATATATTTTTTAAAACTGATATAATACATTACATAAGTATTCAGACCCTTTGCTCAGTACTTTGTTGAAGCACCTTTGGCAACGATTACAGCCTTGATTCTTCTTCGGTATGATGCTACAAGCTTGGCACACCTGTATTTGGGGAGTTTCTCCCATTTTTCTTTGCAGATGCTCTCAAGCTCTGTCAGGTTGGATGGGGAGCGTTGCTGCACAGCTATTTTCAGGTCTCTACAGAGATGTTCGATCGGGGTCTGGCTGGGCCACCCAAGGACATTCAGAGACCTGTCCCGAAGCCACTCTGAGGTCCTGAGCACTCTGGAGCAGGTTTTCATCAAGGATCTCTCTGTACTTTGCTCCGTTCATCTTTCCCTCAATCCTGACTAGTCTCCCAGTCCTTGCCGCTGAAAAATATCCCCACAGCATGATGCTGCCACCCCCATGCTTCACCGTAGTGATGGTGCCAGGTTTCCTCCAGACGTGATGCTTGGGATTCAGGCCAAAGAGTTCAATCTTGGTTTCATCAGACCAGAGAATCTTGTTTCTCATGGTCTGAGAGTCCTTTTAGGTGCCTTTTGGCTCCAAGCGTCCTGTCATGTGCCTTTTCCTGAGGAGTGGCTTCTGTCTGACCACTCTACCATAAAGGCCTAATTGGTGGAGTGCTGCAGAGATGGTTGTCCTTCCAGAAGGTTCTCCCTTCTTCACAGAGGAACTCAGGAGCTCTGTCAGAGTGACCATCGGGTTGTTGGTCACCTCCCTGAACAAGGCCCTTCCCCCCCGGTTGCTCAGTTTTTCCAGGCGGCCAGCTCTAGGAAGAGTCTTCCTGGTTCCAAACTTCTTCCATTTAAGAATGATGGAGGCCACTGTCTCGGAGCTCTACGGACAATTACTTCGACCTCATGGCTTGGTTCTTGCTCTGACATGCACTGTCAACTGTGGGACCTTATATAGAAAGGTGTGTGCCTTTCCAAATAAAATAAAATAAAATAAAATGTATTGGTCTGATACACATGGTTAGCAGATGTTATTGCGAGTGTAGCGAAATGCTTGTGCTTCTAGTTCCGACAGTGCAGCAATGTCTAGCAAGTAATATCTAACAGTTCCACAACAAATATCTAATACACACATCTAAGTAGAGGAATGGAATAACAATATATAAATATATGGATGAGCAATGTCATTATCAGAGCGGCATAGGCTAAGATGCAATAGATAGTATAGAATACAGTATATACATATGAGATGGGTAATGCAAGATATGTAAACATTATTAAAGTGGCATTATTAAAGTGACTAGTGTTCCATTTCTTAAAGTGGCCAGTGATTTTCAAGTCTGTATGTAGGCAGCAGCCTCTCTGTGCTAGTGGTGGCTGTTTAACAGTCTGATGGCCTTGAGATAGAAGCTGTTTTTCAGTCTCTCGGTCCCAGCTTTGATGCACCTGTACTGACCTCACCTTCTGGATGATAACGGGGTGAACAGGCAGTGGCTCGGGTGGTAGTTGTCCTTGATTATCTGTTTGGCTTTCCTGTGACTTCTGGTGCTGTAGGTGTCCTGGAGGGCAGGTCGTTTGCCCCCGGTGATGCGTTGTGCAGACGTTTCCGTACCAGGCGGAGATACAGCCCGACAGGATGCTCTCAATCGTGCATCTGTAAAAGTTTGTGAGGGTTTTAGGTGACAGGCCAAATTTCTTCAGCCTCCTGAGGTTGAAGAGACGCTGTTGCGCCATCTTCACCTCACTGTATGTGTGGGTGGACCATTTCAGTTTGTCAGTGATATGTACGCCGAGGAACTTTCCACCTTCTCCACTGCTGTCCTGTCGATGTGGATAGGGGGGTACTCCCTCTGCTGTTTCCTGAAGTCCACGATCATGATCTTTGTTTTGTTGACATTGAGTGAGAGGTTATTTTCCTGGCACCACACTCCCAGAGCCCTCACCTCTTCCCTGTAGGCTGTCTCATCGTTGTTGGTAATTAAGCCTACTACTGTTGTGTCGTCTGCAAACTTGATGATTGAGTTGGAGGCGTGCATTGCTACGCAGTCATGGGTGAACAGGGAGTACAGGAGGGGGCTGAGCACACACCCTTGTGGGGCCCCAGTGTTGAGGATCAGCGAAGTGGAGATGTTGTTTCCTACCTTCACCACCTGGTGGCGGCCCGTCAGGAAATCCAGGACCCAATTGCACAGGGCGGGGTTGAGACCCAGGGCCTCATGCTTAATGATGAGTTTGGAGGGTACTATGGTGTTGAATGCTGAGCTATAGTCAATGAACAGCATTCTTACATAGGTACTCCTCTTGTCCAGATGGGATAGGGCAGTGTGCAGTGTGATGGCGATTGCATCGTCTGTGGATCTATTGGGATGGTAAGCAAATTGAAGTGGGTCTAGGGTGACAGGTAAGGTGGAGGTGATATGATCTTTGACTAGTCTCTCAAAGCACTTCATGATGACAGAAGTGAGTGCTACGGGGCGATAGTCATTTAGTTCAGTTACCTTTGCATTCTTGGGTACAGGAACAATGGTGGCCATCTTGAAGCATGTGGGGACAGCAGACTGGGATAGAGAGAGATTTAATATGTCCGTAAACACATCAGCCAGCTGGTCTGCGCATGCTCTGAGGATGCGGCTAGGAATGCAGTCTGGGCCGGCGGCCTTGCGAGGGTTAACACGTTTAAATGTCTTACTCACGTCGGCCACGGAGAAAGAGAGCCCACAGTCCTTGGTAGCTGGCAATGTGTTATCCGCAAAGCGGGCAAAGAACTTGTTTAGCTTGTCTGGTAGCAAGACGTCGGTGTCGGCGATGTGGCTGGTTTTCCTATTGTAGTCCGTGATTGTCTATAAACAATGCCACATACGTCTCATGTCTGAGCCGTTGAATTGCGACTCCATTTGTCTCGATATTGACGTTTTGCCTGTTTGATTGCCTTGCGGATGGAACGACCATTCTGTTTGTATTCTGCCATATTCCCCGTCACCTTGCCATGGTTAGATGCGGTGGTTTGTGCTTTCAGTTTTTCGCGAATGCGGCCATCTATCCACGGTTTCTGGTAGGGTAGGTTTTAATAGTCACAGTGTGTACGACATCTCCTATAAACTTCCCTAATGCGGTTGGCATTTGATTGTGAGGAATTCTAGGTCAGGTGAATTAAGTGACTTGAGTTCCTGAATGTTGTTTCAATTACACCTTGAGTAATTAGTCATAAAACATAACCCCCCCCATCCTTCTTCTTCCCAGAGAGATGTTTATTCCTGTTGGAACGATGTACTGAGAACCCAGATGGCTGTATGGGCGGGGACAGTATATCCCGAGAGAGCCATGTTTCCGTGAAACAGAGTATGTTACAATCCCGGAGGTCTCTCTGAAAGCAACCATTGCCCTGATCTCGTCAACTTTGTTGTCTAGGGACTGGACATTAGCGAGTAATATACTTGTAAGCGATGGGTGGTGTGCACGCCTCCTAAGTCTGACTAGGAGACCGCTCCAACTCCCTCTCCTCCGGCAGCGTTGTTTTGGGTCGGCCTCTGGAATCAGTTCAAATGCCCTGGGTGGTGCGGACAAAGGATCCGCTTCGGGAAAGACGTATTCCTGGTCGTTGTGCTGGTAAGTTGACGCTGCTCTAATATCCTCCCGAGTGGTGCAGCGGTCTAAGGCACTGTATCTCAGTGCTTGAAGCGTCACTACAGACCCCCTGGTTCGATACCAGGCTGTATCACAACCGGCCGTGATTGGGAGTCCCATAGGGCGGCGCACAATTGGCCCACTGTCTTCCGGGTTTGGCCGGTGTAGGCCGTCATTGTAAATAAGAATTTGTTCTTAACTGACTTGCCTAGTATGATAAAAATAAAAAAGAATGTATGCACTCACTAACTGTATGTCGCTCTGGATAAGAGCGTCTGCTTAATGACTAAAATGTAATATCCAATTGTTCTTCCCGGCTGTATGTAATAACACTTAAGATTTTCTGAGCTAACATTGTAAGAAATAATACATAAAAAAACAAAATACTGCAAAGTTTCTTAAGGACTAGAAGCTAGGCAGCCCTCTCTGTCGGCGCCATCATGTCCAATCAATTGAATTTACCACAGGTGGACTCCAATCAAGTTGTAGAAACATCTCAAGGATGATCAATGGAAACAGGATGCACCTGAGCTCAATTTCGAGGGTCATAGCAAAGGGTCTGAATACTTATGTAAATAAGGTATTTCTGTTTTTTATAATTAATTTGCAGGAATTTCTAAAAACCTATTTTCGCTTCGTCATTATGGGGTATTGTGTGTAGATTGATGAGGATTATTTATTTAATCATTTGGGTTCCTGGATCTTTTCACAGCATCACAAGGCTGCGTTGAGACAATGACTTATCAATGACCCAAGCCCAGCTCAGTTAGTCCCTACCATTGTGTCGCTGAGTCATCATTATGCTTTAGCAAATGTACATTATACCAGAGGCGTTGGTAGACACAATGTAAGTAACCTAATCTATGTCCCTCTCACTGCCCTGAATGCCTCTGCTGATCCTTTAGCTATTGTATGCAGTAATCATGTGCCTAAGAACCAGATTTATACTGTTAGCACTGAGCCGGTGTGCCCAAGGAGGAAGGCCACTGTGTGCAGCTCACCCTGCACTAACATACAGTGGGGAAAAAAAGTATTTATTAAGCCACCAATTGTGCAAGTTCTCCCACTTAAAAAGATGAGAGAGGCCTGTAATTTTCATCATAGGTACACGTCAACTATGACAGACAAATTGAGAAAGAAAATCCAGAAAATCACATTGTAGGATTTTTAATGAATTTATTTGCAAATTATGGTGGAAAATAAGTATTTGGTCACCTACAAACAAGCAAGATTTCTGGCTCTTACAGACCTGTAACTTCTTCTTTAAGAGGCTCCTCTGTCCTCCACTCGTTACCTGTATTAATGGCACCTGTTTGAACTTGTTATCAGTATAAAATACACCTGTCCACAACCTCAAACAGTCACACTCCAAACTCCACTATGGCCAAGACCAAAGAGCTGTCAAAGGACACCAGAAACAAAATTGTAGACCTGCACCAGGCTGGGAAGACTGAATCTGCAATAGGTAAGCAGCTTGGTTTGAAGAAATCAACTGTGGGAGCAATTATTAGGAAATGGAAGACATACAAGACCACTGATAATCTCCCTCGATCTGGGGCTCCACTAAAGATCTCACCCCGTGGGGTCAAAATGATCACAAGAACGGTGAGCAAAAATCCCACAACCACATGGCGGGACCTAGTGAATGACCTGCAGAGAGCTGGGACCAAAGTAACAAAGCCTACCATCAGTAACACACTACGCCGCCAGGGACTCAAATCCTGCAGTGCCAGACGTGTCCCCCTGCTTAAGCCAGTACATGTCCAGGCCCGTCTGAAGTTTGCTAGAGTGCATTTGGATGATCCAGAAGAGGATTGGGAGAATTTCATATGGTCAGATGAAACCAAAATATAACTTTTTGGTAAAAACTCAACTCGTCGTGTTTGGAGGACAAAGAATGCTGAGTTGCATCCAAAGAACACCATACCTACTGTGAAGCATGGGGGTGGAAACATCATGCTTTGGGGCTGTTTTTCTGCAAAGGGACCAGGACGACTGATCCGTGTAAAGGAAAGAATGAATGGGGCCATGTATCGTGAGATTTTGAGTGAAAACCTCCTTCCATCAGCAAGGGCATTGAAGATGAAACGTGGCTGGGTCTTTCAGCATGACAATGATCCCAAACACACCGCCCGGGCAACGAAGGAGTGGCTTCGTAAGAAGCATTTCAAGGTCCTGGAGTGGCCTAGCCAGTCTCCAGATCTCAACCCCATAGAAAATCTTTGGAGGGAGTTGAAAGTCCTTGTTGCCCAGCGACAGCCCCAAAACATCACTGCTCTAGAGGAGATGTACTCCTGAGTGGCGCAGTGGTCTAAGGCACTGCATCGCAGTGCTAACTGTGCCACTAGAGATCCTGGTTCGAATCCAGGCTCTGTCGCAGCCGGCCGCGACCGGGAGACTCATGGGCGGCGCACAATTGGCCCAGCGTCGTCTAGGGGAGGGAATGGCCGGCAGGGATGTAGCTCAGTTGATAGAGCATGGCGTTTGCAACGCCAGGGTTGTGGGTTCGATTCCCACGGGGGGCCAGTATTAAAAAAAAAATGTAATCACTAACTGTAAGTCGCTCTGGATAAGAGCGTCTGCTAAATGACTAAAATGTAATGTAAAATGAGATCTGCATGGAGGAATGGGCCAAAATACCAGCAACAGTGTGTGAAAACCTTGTGAAGACTTACAGAAAATGTTTGACCTGTGTCATTGCCAACAAAGGGTATATAACAAAGTATTGAGAAACTTTTGTTATTGACCAAATACTTTTTGTAATAATTCATTAAAAATCCTACAATGTGATTTTCTGGAAAAAAAAATCTTATTTTGTCTGTCATAGTTGACGTGTACCTATGATGAACATTACAGGCCTCTCTCATCTTTTTAAGTGGGAGAACTTGCACAATTTGTGGCTGACTAAATACTTTTTTTCCCCACTGTATATCTGACCAAATTCTGAAAGACAAGTATTGTAATTTTGAATTCTATAAAGTGAGTGTGGAAGAGATTGAAAAAGTATTGTTGTCTATCAACAATGACAAGCCACCGGGGTCTGACAACTTGGATGGAAAATTACTGAGGATAATAGCGGACAATATTGCCACTCCTACTTACCATTTCTTCAATTTAAGCCTACTAGAAAGTGTGTGACCTCAGGCCTGGAGGGAACCAAAAGTAATTCCGCTACCTAAGAATAGTAAATCCCCCTTTACTAGCTCAAATAGCCGACCAATCAGCCTGTTTCCAACCCTTAGTAAAGTCTGGGAAAAAATAGTGTTTGACCAGATACAATGCTATTTCACAGTAAACAAATTGACAACAGACTTTCAGCACGCTTGTAGGAAATCACATTAAACAAGCATAGCACTTACACAAATGACTTATGATTGGCTGAGAGAAATTGATGATAAAAAGATTGTGGGGACTGTTTTGTTAGACTTCAGTGCGGCTTTTGACATTATCGATTATAGTCTGCTGCTGGAAAAACTTGTGTTATGGCTTTACACCCCCGTCTATATTGTGGATAAAGAGTTACCTGTCTAACAGAACACAGAGGGTGTTCTTTAATGTAAGATTCTCCAACATAATCAAGGTAGAATCAGGAATTCCCCAGGGCAGCTGTCTAGGACCCTTACTTTTTTCTATCTTTACTAATGACATGCCACTGGCTTTGAGTAAAGCCAGAGCGTCTATGTATGCGGATGACTCAACACTATACACGTCAGCTACTACAGTGACTGAAATGACAGCAGCACTTAACAAAGAGCTGTATTTAGTTTCATATCCGGTGGCAAGGAATAAGTTAGTCCTAAATATTTCAAAAACTAAAAGTATTTTATTTGGGACAAATCATTCACTAACCCTAAACCTCAACTAAATATTGTAATACATAATGTGGAACTTGAGCAAGTTGAGGTGACTAAACTGCTTGGAGTAACTCTGGATTGTAAACTGTCATGGTCAAAACATATTGATACAACAGTAGCTAAGATGGGGAGAAGTCTTTCCATAATAAAGCGCTGCTCTACCTTCTTAACAGCACTATCAACAAGGCAGGTCCCACAGGCTCTAGTTTTGTTGCACCTGGACTACAAACATTAATAATATGCATGTCAATCTCTCCTGGCTCAAAGTGGAGGAGCGATTGACTTCATCACTTCTTGTATTTGTGAGAGGTATTGACATGTTGAATGCACCGAGCTGTCTGTTTAAACGACTAGCACACAGCTCAGACACCCATGCATACCCCACAAGACATAACAGACAGACTGTGAAGCAACACAAACAAAGGCACAGACACATGCATACACACACATGATAACATACGCTCTATACACACACGTACTAATGGATTTTGTGTTGTAGATATGTGGTAGTGGAGTAGAGGCCTGAGGGCACACATTTAGTGTGTTGTGAAATCTGTTATGAATGTATTGTAATGTTTTCAAAATGGTATAACTGCCTTAATTTTTTCCGGACCCCAGGAAGAGTAGCTGCTCCCTTGGCAGCAGCTAATGGGGATCCATAATAAATACAAATACAAATACAAATTGTGTAAATCTCAAACCCAGTTCGATAAACTATTTATATCCATGGCTCTGCTTCCTTTTAAACTATCAAGATGTGAACTGAGAGTGGACTGAAATTATAATTGATTGATATACTCTCATGATGATAAGATTATGAGATGGCACTGTGATCACAATTCAGAATTTGTGTCTACTATCAACACTTGAGAAAATGTAACCATCTTCATAAAACTTCTCTTGACCAACACGTCTACTAACCAATGTTCCCGTCAAAATGTTTTATGTGCAGTTATGGCTATTTATTGTCATCCCTCCTGAAGTGCTGTGTGGCCTGAGGAGGGTTCTGGTAGTGTTCTGGTAAGTTTGTCAGGCAGTTAGGGCTGTCCTGAGGAGGGTTCTGGTAGTGTTGTGGTAAGTTTGTCAGGCAGTTAGGGCTGTCCTGAGGAGGGTTCTGGTAGTGTTCTGGTAAGTTTGTCAGGCAGTTAGGGCTGTCCTGAGGAGGGTTCTGGTAGTGTTCTGGTAAGTTTGTCAGGCAGTTAGGGCTGTCCTGAGGAGGGTTCTGGTAGTGTTCTGGTAAGTTTGTCAGGCAGTTAGGGCTGTCCTGAGGAGGGTTCTGGTAGTGTTCTGGTAAGTTTGTCAGGCAGTTAGGGCTGTCCTGAGGAGGGTTCTGGTAGTGTTCTGGTAAGTTTGTCAGGCAGTTAGGGCTGTCCTGAGGAGGGTTCTGGTAGTGTTCTGGTAAGTTTGTCAGGCAGTTAGGGCTGTCCTGAGGAGGGTTCTGGTAGTGTTGTGGTAAGTTTGTCAGGCAGTTAGGGCTGTCCTGAGGAGGGTTCTGGTAGTGTTCTGGTAAGTTTGTCAGGCAGTTAGGGCTGTCCTGAGGAGGGTTCTGGTAGTGTTCTGGTAAGTTTGTCAGGCAGTTAGGGCTGTCCTGAGGAGGGTTCTGGTAGTGTTCTGGTAAGTTTGTCAGGCAGTTAGGGCTGTCCTGAGGAGGGTTCTGGTAGTGTTGTGGTAAGTTTGTCAGGCAGTTAGGGCTGTCCTGAGGAGGGTTCTGGTAGTGTTCTGGTAAGTTTGTCAGGCAGTTAGGGCTGTCCTGAGGAGGGTTCTGGTAGTGTTCTGGTAAGTTTGTCAGACGGTTAGGGCTGTGTGAGTGTGTTTCCCTGCATTTGTCCAGTTTATACGCAACCTGAAGATAGCAATTGAGATGTCACAATCCCCTGAACCCAACAATCTCCTGACTCTCAGCTCAGATAACTTCTCTACCTCTAACTAATTATTAAGAGATGATATTTGTGAACATCTGGGTCTTGATTTACTCTCTTGTCATTCATTGATATGCATGCGCCTTTTCTGTCCCAAAATCATCACCTTCGACTTACTAACAAGCCAAAGGCAATCTAAATACTGTATCACCGCACACAACAGATACAATAATACACACAGGCTTTCAGGCAAAGTTAGAAAGATAAATCTAACTGACACTAACAGTGCCCTAAAGACCTTGTCTATTTTGGCTTGCCGTTGTGCATCACAAGATCAAATATAGGCCTGCTCTTCTACAGGGAAGTTTTTTTCCTGAAACTAATTCCTGTAACACATTTACACACAACAGCTCTGAGCCACAGGAACAATGAGGCACCTGATCAAAGATGGGAAAGCATTGTGTCAAATCCCTCCTTCCACGGTACTCCTGGATAAAACATGTTTAGGCAGTGAGATGCACTGTCGGAGACACTGTTTTTCTGTAACTTAAAAAATAAACTCCTATTTGTTGGCGGTTGTGTGTGTATGAGTGCACTTCAGTGTTAGGTTGTCAGAGTGAATGTGTGGTGGGAAAGCCTATCCACAGTGTGACTTGAGAGAGAGACGCTTCCAGATAAGATGCTTCTCAAAGCGCAGACCCTAACTGAAACCCACAGACACAGACACAGACACACACACACACACACACACACACACACACACACACACACACACACACACATACACCAAAACCTACTATGATATTGTTGTTTGCATAACCTTTTCAAAGTTCAGAAAGCATTTGTGACCATTTGATGGACCTGTCACTACCGTTGGAGTGCCGTGTATTTAGAGTAGTGTGCGAGAGGCTGAAGAAGAAAATAAAAAAAGGATTAGGCTGAAGAAAATAGCTGTGCTCAAGGAGAGAGAAATCAAATGGAGCTCATCTAAGGACAGGAGGAATGAAATGCTGTGAATGAATCTGCCTATGAAAAAAAGGTTAGAATGCACATGAAACCGTTAGTTCATAGCACATTAGACCACAAATGTCGCACCTTCGGAACAAAATGGATGAGGGTGAGGCTGATAGACCTGCAGCGGGGAAAATTAGGTTCTCCTCAAGTGACTTGTCATGCCTGGACAAGACCGTGGCCGCGTTGCCCTGCTCAGACATTGCATGCCTCAACCAATAGTTCGTGCCACGTCATCGACTGTGTTATCGACTGACAGATTGCTATGACATATGATGTGGTTAGCTGATACTTAACATACCTATTCAGGCGTTGTAGAGATCTGGCATGCGTCAGCAACGCCTGGGCAGAGGAACGTACCCAGTGTCTGCATGGTAAATGCAATGTTGACACAAAAGCCCATTTGCTTTCAGGACTGTTTGGCTAGCTTTTTTATTTCATAGGTTTTTGTACGGCATTGAAATATTTAGCTTTCATTACTGAATGCCATCAGTTATAGTAAGAAAAAAAAATCTCCTCCAAAACGGAGTTGCAGTAGGATGACTCAAATAACCTTAATTAGTTACAATGCAACAACTGAAGAGGAAAGAAATGTAGAAAATGTGGGAAATCAAACAGAATTTGAGGATGAATTAGTATAATCTGAAAATGCTCTTGAGCCATTGTAGTCTACTCCAGATTTATGGAGTCGGTAGTTGTGTAATTTTTACTTTATAACTTTTTGTGTTCTGTTGTCAAAGACATGATGAGAATGGCTAACAGGTGCAGTGGTAAAGGCATGTTTTATTATTTGTTGAAATGTTTTAATCTTTTTTACCCATACTGCAACTTCTTAACAATTTCTTTTCTGCATGTTTGTGTGTGCAAGCACTGATGTAACTGTATTACAAGTCTGCACACCACTGCTGACAACATCCTGGCTTGTTTTCTTCCTGGTAGTTATGCTTTCAGTAGGCCTGTGGGTAGTTATGTTTTCAGTAGGCCTGTGGGTGGTTAGCCGTCTTCCTCCAGTAGGCCTGTGTGTGGTTAGTCTTCCTCCTCAGACACGCTGGGAGCAGAGGAAGTCATTGATGTTTCCCAGATGTGGAGGGATACCCTTGCCTCCGTTCAGTCATGCGAGGGGAAGATGGGGCTACCATTACATGCATTACGTCCAGCAGTCTGGTGCTAACATTAAAAGCAGCTGCTGTTAGCAGATCCAAGGTGGCCATTTTGGCTCAGTAACTCAACTGGGTTTTATGGGGTGACTGGGTTTCACCTGAGCTCCTTCCCAGATGTTTGGGAAGGGGGGCCGGTATTTCAATCCTGAGGGAAGTCGGCCAGTCGCACATGGCCTTTCTCTGTGTGGTGTGAGTCAGCCATTTTGGGTGGTCCAGGACTTTGGTGTACAGCAATGTGTTTTTTTTTAGATGAGCTCTGATGAAGTTTCGGAAGAACTGTTTAAAGTCAGTTTTGGGGAGTAATGATTTAGTAAGAATTACTGCTCTTGGAAGATGGCCACCAGTCGTAAAGCATGAATGAACTGCAGCACAGATATTCTCATCATCAGAGCCACTCTGTGTCAATAGCATTGCTCCAGAATCCATATTCAACAAGGTAATTTCAACTGTCAAGTGGAAAACCACACAGTACTCACTAGCTAATCATGAGATGGAGCTTTTTCACACATTGCTGTTACTTTGGTGCATCCGAAGTTTAAGGATTTCAATTCAGACAGCACTATGTTCTCCTCACTACTTCCTTCCTTTGATTCCTGGAATATGGAGCTAACAGTGAGTCAGTCGTAAATGACAAAACGTAGCCTATATACAGTTCAAGGAGTCAATCTCAGTGGTATCCAGCGATTTCCTTTACTGCTATAGTGAGCGGCTTTAGCAGTAGCAGTGGGAAATCAAGAGTAGACAGAAATAAAGCCAACTGCTGCAAGAGTGCTTCTCCGTTAGCTGGTCATCCTGCACATAGTCACATCAGTGTTTTAGAGTTAAGAGGACCCTAGAAATTGTATAAACAAATTATATAATTAATGTATTATGTTATAAATGCTCATAAAAGTGAGGTAAATGTGTACATTTTCCTATTTAAAAAATATTTGGTTCAACACAAGCTGTTCAGTTACTTACTAGTCTGCCCCTCAGTGGCTGCCATCTCCGCGTCCGTGGGCGCATAGGTCAAGCGAACATTGCTTCGATTGTTTTTTGCCAGCTATTTGCTATGAGTGGGAACTGCCCCAATGAAATCGCAGGATTTCATAGCATAAATTAAAACAGCACAAAGTATGGACCATCTTGGGGCGCTCAAATGTGCATCCGTTCAGTCAGAACATCTGGGTCTGCTCTAGTCTCCTCCTCCCAGTGAGTCTCTCGCGCCAGACGTGAGACTAGATCCGCTCTATCAGGTCCAGAGGGAGCCAAAGCAAAAAGGAAATTGTAATTAACTTGTGAATAAATAATCATAACAGTCATGGGAGACTGGGACCTGATAAACCTGATCCACCTGATGTTGTTTATGAGGTACTACTTTAGGTGACAGGGCAACATGTTGTGTGGACTAAAACAGTGTATCACAAAGCATGATCAAATGAATTAGCAAGCTGCAGAAACATTGAGAAATAGTTTTGTCGTTTTTTTTGTTCAAACTATCTACCTTCGATAAGCAGCTGGTAGCTTGCTAGCTAGTTAGCTCCCATGCCAATTTCAAGTCTTTCTAAACTAATATCAGGCTATTTCAGAATGAAAAAAAAGTTAAGTGGCTAGCGCATCATGCTTTGTGCCATTATGTTAGCAAGCTCGTTCTAAACAGTATAATATAATCTGTTCAAAACAATGGCAGCATGTGCAGCAGTGGTCATTAGGTTTTTGACATGCAAAAGTGAAATAGGTGTATTTATGCTGTGGTTCAAATGCACAGAACGCTTTATATATCTTCTCAAAGAAACTCCCGGTAGTTCGAAAACTTGGCATCATATTTCTGTCATGCTGGTTTGTTGACAATTCAGCCAATCAGCGGCCGCCACTGGGAATAGGTGAGTAAAATGCTTGTGAATCCAATTTCAATGTCACATAAGGCTTTAGTCAAAATACTAAAATAGACTGGTTAACCATTATGGCTAGCAGCTAGCTGTATTGTTGCTGATGATGCAACACTGAAACAAAAAAGCATGTCCACTTCCTGTTCAATAATGCATGTTGAATTTTGTTTACAATCTGTCTATCTGTCACATTAATCCATAAGCGTCTACTGACACACCTGTGCGTCAATTTAAATAACATCCCCATCACAATCCGTCAGTTTAAGGAAGAGATATTTTTTGCATGGGCTGTGTCTCAATCCACCACATCCGGCTTTCCGCATCTGCGGTGGAAAGTGAACGAGCTACAGCGATGTTTGTCAGACCATAAGACATCCCGATAATCGGTCTTCTCACGAAAATGTAGCATCCGAAATATCTAAAAACATGTTTTCACTTTCACTATCATTATGGGGTATTGTGTGTAGATGGGTGAGATTATTTAAAATATTTAGTCCATTTTGAATTCAGGCTGTAACACAATAACATGTGGAATAAGTCAAAGGGTATGAATACTTTCTGAAGGCACTGTAGGTAGGGTTAAACTGACTAAGCAACATGATAGATAATAGTCAGTAGCAGCAGTGGGTAGCCATCTGATTAGCTGTTTAGCAGTCTTATGTCTTGGGGTTAGAAGCTGTTCAGGGTCCTGTTGGTTCCAGACTTTGTTGTTTTGTTTGTATAGCAGATTATTTTATGCTCTCACTGGGATTTCTTTGTCCTTTTGTTTAAGGTGTTCTCTCCCCTGTTGAGTCTTGACGCTGAGCTGGAGGACAGAGTACTCCAGGAATCAAAGCTGTTACTGAACACCGGCAATTATCTCAATCAGCACATTTCCACATGCTCTGATGAGCAAATATGAAGGACTTGCAAACCTGTGCCTTGCCTGAGATTCAAATCTCTTGATTTGACTTTGTAATACACCTTGATTTTTTGAAAGGTAATTCATCATGAATGTATCTGCCAGTGACACGACCCTCTTCAATTTATTTAGTTTTGATGACTCGTAGTGAATATTATTCTAACTTTTACCGACATTCATCGATGAAAGTAGACTAGCAATGAGCAGAAGAATGACTGTTTCTCTAATTGTTGATGCAGCGACAAATCTATGTTGTCATGCCCATTTCAATGGGCATCTAGATAGTCAGATCAAGTATATAATCGTGCCATAAGGGAATTGTCTTATGGGAATTCTGATAAAACTACAATATTATGAATATTCAATGATCTACTGTGCTGATGCCCTCGAATTTCTTCAAACAAAAAAAATAGATTGTGTTTTTCACGACAACCCATGCCATTGCTGTGGTGAATCACATTGACCAAGACAGTGTTTTTTTAAATGAGATATTTGTATCTGTTTCTCCTCTGCTGATGTTCGGACTGGGGCTATGTTCTACTGGTTTGTGAATACCCAGCATTCCTAGCGGCGGTTCCACACACACACACACACACACACTAAAGGCTTCTGCATGCTTCGGTTCAGCTGGTGCCTGACCTAACTTGGCGAACCGAACGAGTGTTGAAAAATGAGAAAAAGCAGCACTGTACTGTTTGTCCATCTTGAGACGCCAGAACTTATCTAAGATAACTCAAAAAATCTGTCATTAATTTTGACGTTTTTACTGAGGAGCTCTTAGTCGCGCAATTTTACATCTAACTAAGATGTTTGGTGCAGTATTTCTCAAGTGAATTTTTTGGCATGAAAACGAGTTGTCTATCATTGAATGACAACAAACACTAAATTGAAGAATCGCTAATGTTGACCAATGACCGATGAAGGGGCGTAGACTTCAGCTCCCGAACTTCGGCTTGCCTCGAGAGAAAATGTAGTGTGGACGAACAGCCAAAAATAAAACCTTCCCGAAGACCAAAACGTCACAAAATGTTGTCACATGCACAAACTGTTCCGGGTGGGAAGCATACGGGCGCCTTAACACACACACACACACACACACACACACACACACAAGGCCACACTACTACAACTCTCAATCAATTGTTCATTATTCTCCTCCAGTCCAACCAATGTCTGTGTGCTTAAATGATCTCCAGGGTCGTGTTCATTAGGCATCAAACGGAAGCGGTTACCATCATCATCCCATGCCAAACATACTTCTAGATGGCAGGCATAGGATGCTGGAGCGAAAGGTTATTTTGTCGCTTTCTTTTTGGCACATGCATTCTTACACCGTCAACATGTGACAATGTCCCCTTTTAGATCAACCTTTAGAAGAGCTGACCTCATTGGGTGTGGGGGGTGTTGACAGGGGGGAGAGAGTTCTCCTTAATTGTTGGAGGCACAAAAAAAGTAAAAAATTATTACGGAACGGTTTGGCCTACAATCTTTATGACCACTCTATGGAAAGGGAAGACTCTCGTGAACACGATGGTGTTTTACTCTACGAGCCCCACAAGTGTCACGGGACTTGTCTGAAGTCGGTAACGCTGATGTGTCAACTTCCGTCTGTAGCGTCAGAACTGTTTGAGCTACAAACTAATGCGACCCCAATATGGAAAGGGGAGACTCTCATGAACACGATGGTGTTTTCTGGTTTGGGACTCATCTGAAGGTAACCCATACAAACGAATGGAAGTATGGAGGTAGTTTTGTGCCAACAAAAAGAAGGGGTTAAATATGTGTAAGGGTTGGTGTGAGTTGTGACCCAGGTGCGGTGCAGGATAGACAGTAGGCAAGGAAGGTGAAACAAGGACTTTACTGGTGGTCCAAAAACCAGGATACAAAACAACGGACTGTACATGAAAACAAATGAGGAGCACATAGGTCTCCAAAAAACAGGCTGACAACAAACAATACGAAATACTAACTCTGACTGGAAAAACACAATGACACAGGGAGAACACTTCTCGAGTACCTGTAACTCCGTCACGTGATCCGACACTGATACGTACTGCTTGACATCAAGGAACTAGCGGAGAAAACTGAGCAAGGGAACACAGGGAAGTGAGGGCATAAATACACAGGTGAATCAGATAGCCACAGGTGACACCAATAGGCAGATAATTAGTCCCGACTGTGAGTGAGGAGATGCCTAAGGTTGTCGGAGGTTGACACCTAGTGGGTCGCTCTGGAACTGCGACCCACTCCTGTAACAAATATGTGTCCAAAAAGACAGAAATATAGATATAGGACAGACATTTCGAAACCTTATTCCTTATGATAAAAACATTTACTGTCTTTTTTGCCATTTCTGAATGTGTTATTCAATGCGTCTCTATGGGCTATAGTAGTAAAGGCCAAATTCAATATTTTATCAAATATTATTTTTTAAATGTGTTTGTTGATACCAAATCAAATAGCTAAATGATCAATGGTATGACTATCTTGAAACAATTCCATATGTTAGCTTAGTACCACTAACTGTAAGTTGCTCTGTTTAAGAGCGTCTGCTAAATAACAACAATGTAAAATGTAAATAATGCCAGAAGAAATAAATAAAACACCTGGAATAATTGCTAACATTGTGTGGGTGGCTTAGCCAATAGTTTTCTAGGGAAGATAGATGAGGTCTTTCTGCATCATCTGCACCCTTGTCATTTGCTCTGTGGACATAGCAGGAGACAGGGCTGCCACAGTCAGTTTGTGTCATGGTGCCGCATGGGCCCTGGACTCTCTGGCATGGGTGTAAAAACACGTGTCTGGGCTGGAGCAGACTTTGTCCTCTGGCTAGGTCTTAGCCTGGGAGAGCCTTATAAGAGCCTGTGGTCAGATACCTTTAAGACCTAAGGTGTGAGGTCCAAAACAAACACAAGAAGTGCTAAAGCAGGTGAGGAGTGTGATTTCATCATACATAACTGGGAACATAGAAAGCGACAGGAGACCTGCTCCCTCATCTCAGGGTAGAGGAAATCTGATGCTGAGACAATGGGTTGTGACAAGTGTACGGTGTACATTTTAGGAAAGCCTCACACTAAGGGTGTCCTAAAATGTACACTGTACTGGTGCCCAAATTGACACCAAGGGATCTAGCTATCATTTGGCCACAAAGGGAGAGGGAAACGCTTGATTTGACCAATTTGAGTTTTATCTTAATGGTGTTGTGTGTAGTTATAGTATCTGTGAGCAGCTGTGACAATTACTGTGTTGAAGCCCCGGCCTCTACATTATGATACGTAACATGATTGGTGCACCGGTAGCAAATAATGACACCACACCAGGGAAATAATTCCCAAATTGAGGAATATTACGAGACTTTGTTTGTAGCTTGGTTTAGAGATAAACGGAGCCACACTGCGTTTGTACAATCTGTTGGGAATGTGTCTCTGAGTGACTTATTTGATTTATTCATGAGCAACGCCACGTCTAATACTTTATGTTTCCTGTCCTGATAGTGTTTGTGTGAAAGTCACATAGGGACACTCACAAATGCCTGTCAAACAGAGAGATAACATCTTATGTAAAGTTTGATTCCAACAGAGCCTGTTTTAGATGATTATCAAAGCTCCAAATATTGAAAGATATCAGAACAACAGACACCCAAAGAAACATTTCAGACATTTCTGGCTAGGAATTTATTTTGAGGGTTGCTATGACCCATTGGTATAGTAACAGGTCCATTGGTGTGGTTATAACGATCGGACATAGCATTCATGTTTCTAAGGTATTATGGGTATTGTGAAGCTCTGGTATGCACAGTGTGACAGTGCAAACAACTCTTAGAAGATATATACAGTACTAGTCAAAAGTATGGACACACCTACTCATTCAAGGGTTTTTCTTTCTTTTTACTATGTTCTACATTGTAGAATAATAGTGAAGACATCAAAACTATGAAATAACACATGGAATCATGTAGTAACCAAAAAACTGTTAAACAAATCTAAATATACTTTGCCTTGGTGACAGCTTTTCACACTCTTGGCATTCTCTCAACCAGCTTCACCTGTAATGCTTTTCTAACAGTATTGAAGGAGTTCCCACACATGTTGAGCACTTGTTGGCTGCTTTTCCTTCACTCTGCCGTCCGACTCATCCCAAACCATCTCAATCGGGTTGAGGTCGGGGGATTGTGGAGGCCAGGTCATCTGATGCAGCACTCCATCACTCTCTTTCTTGGTAAAATTGTCCTGTTAGAAAACAAATGATAGTCCCACTAAGCCCAAACCAGATGGGATGGCATATCGCTGCAGAATGCTGTGGACGCCATGCTGGTTAAGTGTGCCTTGAATTCTAAATAAATCACAGACAGTGTCACCAGCAAAGCACCCCCACACCATAACACCTCCTCCTCCATACTTTACGGTGGGAAATACACATGCGGAGATCATCCGTTCACCCACACCGCGTCTCTCAAAGAAATGGCAGTTGGAACCAAAAATCTTCAATTTGGACTCCAGACCAAAGGACACATTTTCACCGGTCTAATGTCCATTGCTCGTGTTTCTTGGCCCAAGCAAGTCTCTTCTTATTATTGGTGTCCTTTAGTAGTGGTTTCTTTGCAGGAATTTGACCATGAAGGCCTGACTCACACAGTCCTCTCTGAACATTTGATGTTGAGATGTGTCTGTGACTTGAACTCTGTGAAGTGTTTTTTTGGGCTGCAATTTCTGAGGCTAGTAACTCTAATGAACTTTTCCTCTGCAGCAGAGGTAAATCTGGGTCTTCCATTCTTGTGGTTGTCCTCATGAGAGCCAGTTTTATCATAGCGCTTGATGGTTTTTGCGAGTGCACTTGAAGAAAAGTTATTGAAATGTTCCGGATTGACTGACCTTCATGTCTTAAAGCAATGATGGACTGTCGTTTCTCTTTGCTTACTTGAGCTGTTCTTGCCGTAATATGGACTTGGTCTTTTACCAAATAGGGCTATCTTCTGAATACCACCCCTACCTCTTCACAACACAACTGATTGGCTCAAACACATTAAGAAGGAAAGAAATTCCACAAATTAACTTTTAAGAAGGCACCTGTTAATTTTATATGTATTCCAGGTGACTACCTCATGAAGCTGGTTGAGATAATGCCAAGAGTGTGCAAAGCTGTCATCAAGGCAAAGGGTGACTACTTTGAAGAATCTAAAATCTAAAATATATTTTGATTTGTTTAACACTTTTTTGGTTACTACGTGATTCCATGTGTGTTATTTCATAGTTTTGATGTCTTCACTATTATTCTACAAAGTAGAAAATAGTAAAAATAAAGAAAAACCCTGGAATGAGGAGTATGTCCAAAGTTTTGACTGGTACTGTATATATTGTTCTTAATTGTTAGTTGCTGTTGAATGTTGCATTACGTATGCTGCTTTTAACCTGTAAACATGTTCTGGGATTATACGCCATTTATACAGACCTTTATTACTGTTAGTACTGCTCTTGTCATATTGTATGTACAGTATATTCATTGCCTTTCATTTCCTTCTACAGAACCACTACCATTCCACTACCGTTCCCACTTTCCATCCCCATATTCATCTTCCTCAGTGTGTTTAAATAAAGTTAATGTGTGTGTTAACTCTTGGGCTGCTTTATTTCCTTCTAACAGGGGTCACAAACCAGTAAAATATGAGGAGCCGGGTTGATGTCTTTCACTGAGGATGGATCAACAACATTGTAGTTACTCCACAATACTAACATAAATGACAGATTGAAAAGAAGGAAGCCTGTACATAATAAAACATATTCCAGAATATGCAAATCACTCAAGTAACACTGCAAAATAAAAAATGGCAAAGAAATGAACTTTTTGACCTGAATACAAAGTGTTATGTTTGGGGCAAATGCACTCTGAATACCACTCTTCATATTTTCAAGCATGGTGGTGGCTGCATCATGTTATGGATATGCTCGTCATCGGCAAGGACTAGGGAGTTTGTTTTAGGATAAAAACAAACGGAATAGATCTAAGCACAGGCAACATCCTAAAGGAAAACCTGGTTAAGTCTGGTTTCCAACAGACACTGGGAGAAAAATTCACCTTTCAGCAGGACAAGTACCTAGAACACAAGGCCAAATATACACTGGAGTTGCTTACCAAGATGACATTGAATGTTCCGAAGTGGCCTAGTTACAGTTTTGACTTAAATCGGCTTGAAAATCTATGGCAATACTTGAAAATGGCTGTCTATCAATGATCAACAACCAACTTGACAGATCTTGAAGAATTTTGAAAAGAATAATGGGGAAATATTGTACAATCCAGGTGTGCAAAGCTCTTAGAGACTTACCCAGAAAGACTCACAGCTGTAATTGCTGCCAAATGTGATTCCAATATGTATTGATTTAGGGGGTTGAATACAGATATATTAGTGTTTAATTTTCCATAATAACAAAAAACTAAAGTTTGAATTATCCTTCCACTTTGACATTACAGAGTATCGTGTAGATCGTTGTCATAGATGACAATTCAATCCATTTTAATCCCACTTTGTAACACAACAAAATGTGGAAAATGTGAAGGGGTGTGAATACTTTCTGAAGGCACTGTAAGTGAGCCCAACCAGCTACACCACTAACTCTTGTTCTCCACTGTAACAATAATCATTCCTCTGCATTCAGAGGGTGTGTCGAGGGTTGGAAACCAGGCCTCCTGTGTTAACCCACTGAGTTAATCACTTCATAAGTTTGTTTTCGTTGATGTTGCATTGACCTTCGCAGGGGAAAAGATGCTGTGTCAATACACCATGTGAAAACAGTGCTACATTTGAAAAGTTTAGAAACGCTGAGCAGAAATCTGCTTTCATATCAGCCATGTCCAGCATCTATGGTAGATCAATACAGATTCAGTTGACTCACAAACGACCCCGTTACTATATTGGTACTGTCCCGACTTCCTCCGAAGCTGCCTCCCCTCCTTGTTCGGGCAGGCTTCGGCGTTCGTCGTCACCGGCCTTCTAGCCACTGACGCTCCATATCTCATCATTCCATTTGTTTTGTCTTGTCAATTACACACACCTGGTTCTTATCCCCTCATTAGTACATGTATAAGTGTTCCCTCTGCCCACTTGTCCTTGTGGGTGATTGTTGTATGTGAGATGAGTGTAGCTCGGTGGAGCTACCGGTACTTTGTATTGCCGGGGTATATTTTCCCCGTGTGCCTGTATTTGTTCCAGTGCGCCTGTTTTGCGCACTGGACTGTTGACGCTATCCAGTGGAACTGTGTACTACGGAATAAACTCTGTATTCTGTGATTTACCCTCCTGTGCCTGACTCCTTCAAATCACACTCTCACAGGTACACAACAGTTGTGCAGTTGATTTGTCAAGTCTGATAACTCCCTGAATACTTTAAAGACTCCTCAGAAGTTCGAAAATAATGTTCAGGGCTACCTCATTACCTCCCAAAAGTAAAATGTCAGTTTTATTATGCACAACCTTCATTATTTGTCTGTTAAGGTCCTTCAAATATATTTTATTTCCCTACATTGGATCTAAATGTCATGAAATCTCTTCTAATTGCACCCATATTGCATAACAAATTGACATATTTTATAATAATAATATGCCATTTAGCAGACGCTTTTATCCAAAGCGACTTACAGTCATGCGTGCATACATTTTTTTTTTTTTTTTTTTTTTTTTTTTTTTGTGTATGGGTGGTCCCGGGGATCGAACCCACTACCTTGGCGTTACAAGCGCCGTGCTCTACCAGCTGAGCTACAGAGGACCACATGGCGGAGTGGTAAGGACTGGGTAACGAATATAAGCAGCGGATGCTCAGCAACAACAACAGCCATATTCCCCATCTCATCAAGGGACAACCCAACTTCCCCAAAATAATAATGTCAGATGAACACACACTCTGTTCTCCGGAATGGATATGTCATAAATAAATGAACAAAATAGCCCATGTCGTCAATTAATTACCTGCAATGAATGTATGGGTCCTAGGGGGGTTCGAGGGAGCAAATGAGTTGTGGAGGGACTAATTAGTATGATGTAATCGGGCTCACAAAGCATGATGCTTGGTGCTGCAACAGGGTCTGTTTAATTGAAGTACCTCCTTAATTAATGGTGGGGTGAAATTGACTAATGAGATGCCAGCATGAATGGAAGATGAACTCTGAGGTGTGTGTGTCTCTGTGTGTGTGTGTGTGTGTGTGTGTGTGTGTGTGTGTGTGTGAGTGTGTGTGGGTGGAAGTGGTTTTGGCCTTTGTTCCCCTCACTCAACGTACATAGATTGTACTGTAGCATTTTGGGTTCATTGGGTTCCTAATAAAGATTTAGTGTTTCAAAGTGCTTAACATTTTAACCTCAAGATGGGTTCAGGGACTCTGATTTACATGTGTTGTACTTGTACCGACGACTGTCCTACAAGGTTGTCAGAGCTGAAAGACATTTTTATGGATCGAACGTTAGAGGACGACAGGTACTCACTGATAATGGATGTATCCTTGAGACCACTTTCAGATGGAATGGGTATTTACTGACAGGTTAAATGGGAACAACCAGGGAACAGTCAGTAGCCTACTCTCTAGAACCAATGTTGCCCTTTCCTGCAGTCAAATGACCCAGTGGCCTCATGGGTGGAATGTTATTGATATTGTTTTGTTATATTTCAGTCTTCTATGATGTATATAAAGTGAAATATTGGGATGCAAACTCAAAATGGAATACATTTAAACTCTATACCTGACATGGTACAGGTATCTTCTACTTTTTTAAGCCCATAACCATGTGTGTGAGGTGTATACTTTTGTTTCAAAGTAGATTTGTTTAAGACTAACAAGTAACTTTCTTTTACCGAAATATAATGATATAAGTCACACCATCATGTGCCGATAGACTATATCCCTTAAAAAAATGCATGCCTTTGCATTCCTGAATTATTCATTTGGAGATCAATTAAAGTGTCAGTTTAATTTGATTTTAATGAATTACCATGTAATCGCGACTGTGGCTCTTGCAGTGTGGCACTAAGTATAAATCACTGTCATCTGAGCTGCTGACACCACATATTGTATTGTCATGCTGTCAGACTCTTAAATAAGGCAAAGCATTCAATGAGGGAACATATAGCCACTAAACTACCCACGGCTGGCCTGGTGCAATGTGAACGAAGTATCAGGCCCTAATCGTGTTTTGAGTAAAAATAAAATACAAATATGTTGTATTGAGCATGGTGCTTGCAACGCCAGGGTTGATGGTTCGATTCCAATACATAAAACTATGAAAATGTATGCACTCACTACTGTAAATCGCTCTGGATAAGAGCGTCTGCTAAATGACAAAAATGTAAAAAGTAAAGGTAAACCTCAGGTGTAGTCTGCCACAAGCAAAACAATAAATGAATAAATATGTTTTATTGTCACATACACCAGATAAGTGCAGTGAAATGTGTTGTTTTACAGGATCAGCCATAGTAGTACAGAGCCCCTGGAGAAAATTAGGGTTAAGTGCCTTGCTCATGGGCAAATCGATAGATATTTTCACCTTGTCGGCTCAGATATTTGAAACAGCGACCTTTTCGGTTACTGGCCTAACGCTTTAACAGCTACCCAGTGGGCAAACTGGTTGTCAAGACACCTCACTGTAAGCAGCTTTCACCGCTGGGGATTTGATCTTGTTTACATGCTATAATTCAGAATGTTCTTAATTAAAGGGCATATGTCACCACAATGGAAAATATGGAATAAACCGCTGAGGATCCCATTTGATCCCTTATTCCTAATGACGCCACCCCCCCTCCCCCCCATATGAACATATATTATCAATACAATACAACCCTATACTGTGGTCCCTGTAGTGATGGCAAACCTAGACATAATCCGATATCTGTGGCTGCTAGCAATGTTCAGTTGCTCATAGACAACATTATCCTCAGTCTATCCCTTTCTCACCCACCACCATCATTCCTGTTACAGTATATGCTGCATGCCATTCGCTGTTATAGCACGGCATTACGATCATAGGACGTGCTTGGGGAGTGTTTTTCAAGAGAAAATGTGAGTCTATGAAACGCCAGTATGATCTATGGCTGTGCTACCTTCTGTGGCCCAGATACTTGCTGGAGTGGAAAGATCCATCTCTCTCTACATGCTCCCTTCAGTCTTGACCTACACTCCGGTACGGGCAATTTACTGAGACAAAGTGTCTTGGTTTTAAGCTAGGCTAGATTAGACTAGACCTCCAGTCCTTTGTGTGCATGTGAAGCTATGGAGGTTGGGGTGGACTGTAGGGTGATCTGTAGTGTGTGTATGTGTGCGTGTGTGTGCGTGTGTGTGTGTGTGTGTGTGTGTGTGTGTGCGTGCGTGCGTGTGTGTGCGTGTGTGTGTGTCCGTGCGTCTGTGTGACAACATCAAAGCACACTTTAAGAAATGCCATATGGATCCACTGGGAAATCGTTCACAGATCCTCATGGAGGACCTAAATCACTAATGGAACACAACTCTTCCAGGCCGAAAGAAGAGAACTACTAGCTGGGAAAAGAGCACGCCATAAAGGACAGAAATGGGTACCGGCAAACACAAGCCCAGGCCACAGGATGAACCATCCCTGCCCCCACAGAGATCTGCAGGTCACGGATTGGCCTATTCAGCAATCTCCGGAACCACGGCCAGCCAGACCTGGATACCTGGAGGTTGTGTGTGCGTGTGTGTGTGTGTGTGTGCGTTTGTGTGTGTGTATGCGTGTGTGTGCGTGTGTGTGTGTGCGTGTGTGTTTGTGTGTGTGTGTGCGTTCGTGTGTGTGTGTGTGTGCGTTCGTGTGTGTGTGTCTGTGTGTGTGTGTGTGTGTGTGTGTGTGTGAGTTCGTGTGTGAAAAGAGGAGAATAAAACAGAGGTAAATAGAAGTGTGTTTGCGTCGTGTGTCGTGAAAACCAACCTCACATCAGCACCTCAAACTGGTCATGCTGCTACAGTGAGGACCATGCAGATGCGCTACATACAAGCATGTTTTTGTGTCGTGTGCCTGCGTCACCAGTGCAGTATGGAAACCTAGACAAAGCATTTCTCTTATTATGTCCTCTCCCACCTCAACCTAACCTGCTGATGGAGGGCTTGTGTGGTCACAGCACTGCAGACGAGACGATCTTCAGGTGAGAGGGGTTCATGGCTGACTGATAGGTGGCTCTGATATTTAACTCACAGGCCAATAAAAAAGCCTCTCGATTTGTAGCCCCTGTATGCTTTCAGGGAGAGAATGTGACAGTGATCGGAATGGGAGAGCCTGCATTATTCACACTGTACTGGGGAGGGGCGTGTGTGTGTGTGTGTGTGTGTGTGTGTGTGTGTGTGTGTGTGTGTGTGTGTTAAAAAGAGGAGGGAGGAAAAAATAAATAAATAGAAGTGTGTGTGTGTGAGAGAGAGAGAGAGAGACACAATCACGCCTTCGTAAATTAGCACGCAACACACAGAACGAGAAAGGAAGAGATGAGAAATGGAGAGACAGAGAGCGATTACAGGAGCACTTAAAACCAGTAGATAGTGATAGCGCTGATGCCATCCACATACTGTATTCCTATGGAAAACTCCCGATGACGCATGAAGCTGGAATTATTTGAATTTGAAGCCATTTGAATGGGGCTGAATGGCACCAAAAAAATCGCTAAGGATCATGGTGAAAGTAGCCGTAACTAGCAAAGGATCATGGTCGATGTAGTCCTTTTCATACTGCCTAAGACAGTCAACCTTTGTCACGAACGTTGAGAGACGGGTCGGACCAAGGTGCAGCGTGAAAAGCGTACATGTTTATTAACTCAATAAACATAAAACAAAACAAGAAACAACGTAACGTGAAGTCCTCAGGCTATACACATACAAGCCTAAACGGAACAAGATCCCACAACTAAGGTAGGCAACCAGGCTACCTAAGTATGATCCCCAATCAGAGACAACGAGCGACAGCTGTCTCTGATTGGGAATCACACCCGGCCAAACATAGAAACACAACCTAGATCTACCACCTAGAAATACACTAACATAGATCTCAACAGAAAACTCACACCCTGACCCAACCAATGAGAGTTCTCTCATTCAGGGCGTGACAGTACCCCCACCCCCCCAAAGGTGCGTACTCCGGCCGTACCAACCTGACTCATTAGGGGAGGGTCCGGGTGGGCCTTCGTCCTCGGAGGCGGATCCTGCTCTGGGCGTGACGGAGCCTCCCCGTTGCGCCCCTTATCTAGTCTGGACCTCGGCGCGATGCTTCCCCTCTCCTTCCTCCCACAATGCACCAAGCCCTGTCTGGACCCTGGTGTGGGAGACCCCGAACCTGGAGAGGGGCTGACGTCTGGGCCTGGATCTGCAATCCTCCCACGATGCACCAAGCCCTGTCTGGACCCTGGAGAGGGGCTGACGTCTGGGCCTGGAGTAGAGCCGTTGACCGGAGCTGAACTGGACCCCGGTGGAGCGGACTGCTCTGGCTCCGGAGTGGAGCCGCTGACCGGAGCTGAACTGGACCCCGGTGGAGCGGACTGCTCTGACTCCGGAGTGGAGCCGCTGACCATAGCTGGACTAGGCACCGGTGGAGCGGACTGCTCTGGCTCCGGAGTGGAGCCGCTGACCGGAGCTGGACTGGGCACCGGTGGAGCGGACTGCTCTGACTCCGGAGTGGAGTAGCTGACCGGTGCTGGACCGGGCACCGGTGGAACGGACTTGGAACATGCACCACTGGCTTGGTGCGAGGAGCAGGAACAGGCCGGGCCGGACTGGAGACACGCACCACAGGTCTGGTGCGGGGAGCAGGTACGGGGCTTACCGGGCTGGCGACACGCACCACTGGTTTGGTGCGGGGAGCAGGTACGGGCCTTACTGGACTGGATACACGCACCACTGGTACCGGCCTGTGGAGGCGCACTGGAGGTCTGGAGCTTAGAGCTGGCACAACCCGTCCTGGCTGGATGCCCACTTTCGCACGGCACGTGCGGGGCGCTGGTACAGGACGCACTGGGCTGTGAATGCGCACTGGCGACACAGTGCGTAGGACTGGCCCAGGATATACTGGACCGTGGAGGCGCACTGGAGACCAGGAGCGTTGAGCCGGCACAACCCGTCCTGGCTGGATGCACACTTTCGTATGACATGTGTGGGGCGCTGGCACAGGACAAACTGGGCTGTGAATGCGCACCGGCGACACAGTGTGTATCTCCGCATACCTAGGTTCCTCAATGAACACACTCTCCTTCTGTTGCCTGACCAGCTCCTCTCTCCGTGCCTCCACTACTTCATTCTCCCTTTGAGCCTCCTGTAGCACCTCCCTCTGAACGGATAACTCCTGCTCCCTCTGAGCTAACAGCCCCCGTAACGTGGTGGCCTCCTCTCTCAGACTGCTCCAGTCCTTTTCTCTCTCTCGCCAATTCTCCTCCAGTGAGGACTCCTCCGGGAGCCCCCACGAGTTAGGGAACAGAACCTCATCGTCGTCGTCATCCTCCGACTCCTCCGTGTAAAACTGTTCCCATTCCTGTTCCCATGGTCGTAGGGACTCCAACTGGAACCCCACCGGGTGCAGTGGTCGGGGCTCTTTTCTCTCGAGTCCCGACCACCCCTTTAGCCCCCCCCCCAAAAAAAAAAAAAATTGGGGCTGCCTCTCGGGCTTCCTCCACGGTCGGCGCCGTCGGTGTCGCCGTTGCTCCTCTCCTACCCGGGCTTCCTCTGTCCGTTCCCAAGGACGGCGATCCATCCCAGCCGTGAAGTCCTCAGGCTATACACATACAAGCCTAAACGGAACAAGATCCCACAACTAAGGTAGGCAACCAGGCTACCTAAGTATGATCCCCAATCAGAGACAACGAGTGACAGCTGTCTCTGATTGGGAATCACACCCGGCCAAACATAGAAACACAACCTAGATCTACCACTTAGAAATACACTAACATAGATCTCAACAGAAAACTCACACCCTGACCCAACCAATGAGAGTTCTCTAGATCAGGGCGTGACAACCTTAAAGGTACAATATGCAGAAATCGCGCCGTCATTTTCTTGGTTGCTAAAATTTGAATAGTCTAATTTCAGTTTATGTGACAAAACAAGCAACCGCAATCTCCAAGGCATTCCTACTCGATCAACAAATAAATATCTGTAATAACCCCAATGGGTAGGCCAAGTGTTCCCATTTTGAACCATTTCATGTGTCTGTAGGTACAAACTCAAGTGCACTATAGGCCTACCGCTGGCCAATCGGATGGCTCAGATTACCGTGTCTGCAGTAATGTAGCGGGCGTAAAAGATAGCTAAAGCAAAGTGTGAGATTTCAAAACATTTAAAACCAAGACTAGGGAGACTGTGAACAAATACAGCAAAGTTGTGTAAGTTTTTAATCAGCACTGTCAACACTTTTTACTCAACACTTTTATAAGCCATGAAATTTGAAATTTGAAACCCCACCTCTTTAAGGAATACCTGGGATAGGATAAAGTAATCCTTCTACCCCCCCTTACCCCAACCCACCCACCCCCCCAAAAAAAATTAAAAAAAAAAAATTTGTTAAGTGGTTATCCCACTGGCTATAAGGTGAATGCACCTATTTGTAAGTCGCTCTGGATAAGAGCGTCTGCTAAATGACGTAAATGTAATGTAAATGAAATGCTCATTCTTCCTACCTCCACACGCACTACAACCAGCACTGCAGCTGTAATGCATGAGTAAGAAAGAGTATCGATAGGCTTGCGTTGTTGTGATGAGTGATTTTCGGAGGAATTCGTGACAATTGTTGTTTTTATTAGCAACTTGGGTCTTTTTTAATATCGAGGAATATTTCACTTTCTCTGTTCATAGGTGTAACAACATTAATTTGTGCATGAGGCAGAAACAATGCGGTGCGACTCGAGTTTCACTATCAGCTGGAAGACGGTGTCCCTTTTTGGTCAGAGTCAGTGGAGGAAAGGGAGAGCGGAGGGATGTTGAGAGGCGGACCCTCAGTCTGCTGCTCTCTCCCTCGCTGAGACTGACCATCAGATGCAGGCACCATCAGCCCAGTAAAATAAAAATAAAAAGCGAATGATTTAAATGTGTCCTCACTCAGCTGTGACTCACAAGTAATACAACAACTGTTCTATTACCGGTGTGATCATATAGCCTACCTCAAAGTTTGAAATGTAATTTAAAAAAATGTCCCGAACAACAAAGCAAATATGTGATAATGTAGTGGGCCTATAGCTAACTGCACAACCTCATTGCTACAGAACTGATTTTAATTGGTTAATGTTGCATAGGCTTAAGTTTTGTACATTTTTACAAAAAAAAACTGAGCAATAGATTTCGGCTTGCATTTTGACTCAGAAAGTGATCTTGACTCAGAAAAGGTTGGTGACCACTGGTGTAGAGAATGACTGTACCCTCTAAACTACTGTGAAATATATTTTCAATAACCAAAAATATTGTATTTTCAGCTGTTTGAAGCTGGTGTACAAAACTGAAAGTAAAAGATTCAAAAAGGAAACTTAAGCACGGGAAACAGAAATAGCGCACATAGAAGAGATAAACTGTTTCTTAGACCTGCTTTCAACGAGAATGACAGATCTACAACTCACAATTCTATGTGAAATTGTTCAGATCCACCAAAAAGTTACATATTGCAGCTTTAATGTCTATCTTGCCTGTCGGCCCGTGATTGCTCTGTGTCAGCACGTGGTTCTGTGTGACGACAAATGTAGTAGTCAGAATGGATCCCTATCTAATTAAATACAGTGCCCTTGGCATTTTTCCTATTTTGTTGCATTACAACCTGTAATTTAAATGGATTTTTATTTGCATTTCATGTAATGGACATACACAAAATAGTCAAAATTGGTGAAGTGGAATGAAAAAAATTACTTGTTTCAAAAAATGCTAAAAGATTAATAACGGAAAAGTGATGCGTGCATATGTATTCACCCCCTTTGCTATGAAGCCCCTAAATAAGATCTGGTGCAACCAATTACCTTCAGAAGTCACATAATTAGTTAAATAAAGTCTGCCTGTGTGCAATCTAAGTGTCACATGATCTGTCACATGATCTCAGTATATATACACCTGTTCTGAAAGGCCCCAGAGTCTGCAACACTACTAAGCAAGGGGCACCACCAAGCAAGTGACACCATGAAGACCAAGGAGCTCTCCAAACAGGTCAGGGACAAAGTTATGGAGAAGTACAGATCAGGGTTGGGTTATAAAAAAATATCAGAAACTTTGAACATCCCACTGAGCACCATTAAATCCATTATTAAAAAATTGAAAGAATATGGCACCACAACAAACCTGCCAAGAGAGGGTCGCCCGCCAAAACTCACGGACCAGGCAAGGAGGGCATTAATCAGAGAGGCAACAAAGAGACCAAAGATAACCCTGAAGGAGCTGCAAAGCTCCACAGCAGAGATTGGAGTATCTGTCCATGGGAACACTTTAAGCCGTACACTCCACAGAGCTGGGCTTTATGGAAGAGTGGCCTGAAAAAAGCCATTGCTTAAAGCCATTGCTTAAAGAAAAAAATAAGCAAACACGTTTGGTGTTCGCCAAAAGGCATGTGGGAGACTCCCCAAACTAAAGCAACACTCAAGTGGTTTAAGGGGAAACATTTAAATGTCTTGGAATGGCCTAGTCAAAGCCCAGACCTCAATCCAATTTAGAATCTGTGGTATGACTTAAAGCTTGCTTTACACCAGCAGAACCCATCCAACTTGAAGGAGCTGGAGCAGTTTTGCCTTGAAGAATGGGCAAAAATCGCAGTGGCTAGATGTGCCACGCTTATAGAGACATACCTCAAGAGACTTGCAGCTGTAATTGCTGCAAAAGGTGGCTCTACAAAGTATTTACTTTGGGGGGGTGAATAGTTATGCACGCTCAAGTTTTCTGTTTTTTTGTCTTATTTCTTGTTTGTTTCACAATAAAAAATATTTTGCATCTTCAAAGTGGTAGGCATGTTGTGTAAATAAAATGATACAACCCCCCCCAAAATCAATTTGAATTCCAGGTTGTAAGGCAACAAAATAGGAAAAATGCCAAGGGGGGTGAATACTTTCGCAAGCCACTGTATCTCGACTGGTAGCGAACTTTAAAATAATTCACAGTGAGGATCGAACTTGATCATAATAAACACATTTTAGAGCCCAAAATGCCCGTTTTGTTTGGCCGTTCTGGCGATCGTAATTTACATTGGCTTTCTAGGGCAGACAAGGGCTTTTGGCACCACTAGGTTACTACGCAGTAGCCGGCCAGGGGCTCATGACTTCACGCTCCAGACCGGACACTGGGGAGCCTGGTTGTGTCTACAGGGAAGCACTGCTTCCGAAGCAGTTCTATACAAGTGGGCCTGTGCATCACTGCTGTCAGAAACCAGGCAGGGAAACATGACAGGAATTCAAAGCACATGAAGACAGAGTAAAAAACCACATCAAATTCTGTGTGATGTTGTGGAAAAACAATTCAAACAAGCACATGAAGACAGAGTAAAAGAAACACATCAAACTCTATGTGATTGTGATGTTGTGGAAAAACTGACTGACTCCAGAAATACTCTATACATTTCATACTACTTACTGTAGTAAGTTTGATACAAATACAAAAGTAAGATAAATCCCAATTGTGCATGACTGTTGACTTCATCCCAAAACACTTTTAGGTACTTTAAAATGAACAACACGCTGTATATTATCTTACGACTATTAAATCATTTCCCATTTCTATTAGCCTGTTTTGTCCTAACATGACATTGAAACCCAAAAGCGTACGCTTTACACAGGCGAACCGTGGTAACGAAGTGTGTTCCGGCTGAAGTTCAGTTATTTCCACATGGCATTAGGCTCTTCAACAAGGTGGTTATGGTACATAACACAGATTTCTCCTAACTGAACGCTAATGGAGCACCTTCCAATAATTGTGAACCAGACCACTCCACTGCCCTTTATAAGACCCATATAACTACTAATGAGAAAGCATCGCCGCTCAACTGCCTCCCCTATTGTGCTCTCTTAAGAATAGGTTAGCCCACTAGCCTCCTACATGCCTATCTCATGGCCACTGTACTTCAACGTCTCAGTGAAAGAGTTGTTGCTCTTACGCAAGGTGATACCAAGGCTTGTTTCTTTGAATGCTCGTTCCTGGATATGGGTTGACAGATAAAGGTGAGAGTGCCATTTGAAAGCAAGCAGCAATTTCTTACTTTTCCTTAAGCAACATGATTTCTCCAGAGCCATCAGTGGAGGAGTTGGACTACATCCGTGGTGATGTCTATGCTGCAATTAGCGTCTGTTAGCGTCAATGTAGATCTTGTGGCTCGGGTGGTCTAGCCTAGCGATTAGTGCTGCCGCCTACAAATCAAACCGCCCAGTGTTGTTGTGGGTTAGAATCTGACCAACTTCCGATGTTACAAACTCCTACCTTTCCCTTTCAATTCTCTGTCCATCTAAATCAGGGATGGGCAACTTTGATCGGGGTGGAGACCACAAAAACTCATCATGAGGGGCCGCAGTTGCTCTCGGTTCTGTGTACCCACATCCATAACCTCCCTCCTCCAATTGCGAGCAAAACATTTTAGTGGCCCCCCTCTTGACAGCAAAGATAAATGTTTTAAGTTTGAGAGTTAATTTTGTGCAATTCTACACATTTTGCCATGTGGTGTAGAGAAAATATTGCAGTTTTAAAGCAAGTTTGCTGTAATTCTATACATTTTGCCATGGCGCGGAGAGAAATATTTGCAATTTTAATATGATATCTGAGTGAGACTGACAAACAAAATCAATGGGGGCCCCCCGGGTGGTAATTCGACCATGATAACAAGTTTAGATAGCTGGCCACTAAACTAACTTAGCAATATAATTATTTTTAGCTTACCTGGGCTAATTGACTGACATAACATGAGAAAAACTGCTGATGCACAAACACATTTCGAAATTGCACCTTTGTTTATTCTACTATTCTAACTCGCAACAGTAAGTTCAGACCCCAAGTGAGTTCATAAAAATGTTTTTTCTTCAATGGAACTGAGTGCCTTCAAAAGCGGCCTGCCAGTTGCCCATCCCTGATCTAAATATACAAAATACGAAAGGTACGGTGGCGATTTTAAATCTTGGTGGGGCAAACAATAGTAGAGTGGCTTCGTCTCCTAACCTCTTCCTCATCTGAACATTGTCTGGCAGGATAAGCCTGTTAGAAAACTCAATTTATGAATAGCAAAGAGTTAGCAGGAATTTATTTAACTTTCACCTTTTTTCAGATTTATGTAGTAGAAGGCAAGGAGAAAAATACATTTAAGAGATTAGACTATTGAGATCCAGTCATTGTTTAATTCACTGATAGCCAGTGGCGATTTTAGCATTTAAATCTTGGTGGGGCAAAAACATTTTTTTTAGATGCATGCCAGCAAAGCCACTACACAACATAACACAACACTAAACAATACATTAATCTATAATGGTGCCCACAAACTGTTAGGGCCTACATAAAGCTGTCCCAACAGCAGAGCTTTCTTTTCAGCACCAAGGAGTGAATCCGTACCACTGCTACACCTGGCTATGAGCAGAGCCTTGTCTAGCCTTGTCTAGCAGCAAAACAGTTCATTCAGCCTCATTTATTGCCTTTTAAAAAAGCCTAGCTGATACCCATCCCTGATCTAAATAAACAATACGAAAGGTAAAAAAATAATAAATATGGACCTCAATAGCGTGAAACCTCTCTAACATAGCATTCATTGTTTTTGATATCTGCCAGCAGGCTTAAAAAAAAAAGACATGAGTGCAGGAATACCATTATGCCATTAATAATGTATAGCCTATAAGTGCCACTGGAGGGGACTGGACAGAGTGTGTGTGTCCGTGTGTATGTGTGTCTGTGAGAGACTGAGAGCATGAGTCTGTGTGTGTGTTACGGTCTACGCCGTAGATCACACACGCAAGACGCAGGAATAACAATTAATCTTGGCCGACCTGTGTGCTCCTCTCTTCTCAACGTGTTAATACCCAGATAATGCTATAAAATGCTATCTGAAGTCTGAAGTCTGTGAATTTGCATTTGCCTTCTTCGGGGCAGATAGATAAATAATGCATGCTGCTTAATTCATGTTCGTGCCAAGTGCTTTCAGAGACGCTAGTGCACAGTGTTTATAACACAATTATGGCGCAAAATTGTGCTTACTCAGACAAACAAATACATCTTTGAGAGCGGTGGTGTCCTCTTTTGACTATTTGAGCACTGGTTGGAACTGAGAGAAGTTTTATTTACCAGAGATGACAAGAAGGCGATGACAACATTTTATTTTATATACTCTGTTTCAAGCAGTACCAGTCAAAAGTTTGGACACACCTACTCATTCAAGGGTTTTTCTTTATTTTTAATACTGTCTACATTGTAGAATAATAGTGAAGACATCAAAACTATGAAATAACACATATGGAATCATGTAGTAACCAACAAAAGTGTTAAACAAATCCAAATATATTTTATAATTGAGATTCATCAAAGTAGCCACCCTTTGCCTTGATGACAGATCTTGGCATTCTTTCAACCAGCTTCACCTGGAATGCTTTTCCAACAGCCTTGAAGGAGTTCCCACATATGCTGAGCACTTGTTGGCTGCTTTTCTTCACTCTGCCGTCCAACTCATCCCAAACCATCTCAATTGGGTTGAGGTCGGGTGATTGTGGAAGCCAGGTCATCTGATGCAGCACTCCATCACTCTCCTTCTTGGTCAAATAGCCCTTACACAGCCTGGAGGTGTGTTGGGTCATTGTCATGTTGAAAAACAAATGATAGTCCCACTAAGCCCAAACTAAATGGTATGGCGTATCGCTGCAGAATGCTGTGGTAGCCATGCTGGTTAAATGTGCCTTGAATTCTAAATAAATCACTGACAGTGTCACCAGCAAAGCACCCCCACACCATCAAACCTCCTCAACCATGCTTCACGGTGGGAACCACACATGCGGAGATCATCCGTTCACCTACTCTGCGTCTCACAAAGACACGGCGGTTGGAACCAAAAATCTCAAATTTGGACTCATCAGACCAAAGGGCAGATTTCCACCAGTTTAATGTCCATTGCTCGTGTTTCTTGGCCCAAGCAAGTCTCTTCTTCTTATTGGTGTCCTTTACCAGTGGTTTCTTTGCAGAAATTCGACCATGAAGGACTGATTCCCACAGTCTCTTCTGAACAGTTACTTGAACTCTGTAAAGCATTTATTTGGGTTGCAATTTCTGAGGCTGGTAACTCTATTGAACTTATCCTCTGCAGCAGAGGTAACTCTGTGTCTAACCTTTCCTGTGGCGATGCTCATGAGAGCCAGTTTCATCATAGCGCTTGATGGTTTTTGCGACTGCACTTGAAGAATCGTTCAAATTTCTTGAAATGTTCCGTATTGACCGACCTTCATATCTTAAAGTAATGATGGACTGTCGTTTCTCTTTGCTTATTTGAGCTGTTCTTGCCATAATATGGACTTCGTTTTTTACCAAATAGCTATATCTTCTGTATACCACCCCTACCACAACTGATGGGCTCAAACGCATTAAGACGGAAAGAAATTCCACAAATTAACTTTTAACAAGGCACACCTGTTAATTGAAATGCATTTCAGGTGACTACCTCATGAAGCTGGTTGAGAGAATGCCAAGAGTGTGCAAAGCTGTCATCAAGGCAAAGGGTGGCTACTTTGAAGAATCTCAAATATACAATATATTTTGATTTGTTTAACACTTTTTTGGTTACTACATGATTCCATATGTGTTATTTCATAGTTTTGATGTCTTCACTATTATTCTACAAAGGAGGTAGTGTCATCTTGGATGGAATAGTGGTGTGTCACAAGATATGAGAAACACTGTGTGGTCACAGGTCCTGTTGGGATTAGTTGGTAACAGTCTGACACTAGCAATGCCAAAGATTCTGCTTATTAGCAGTGTCAGTGTTCAGCGCTTTTGACAGTAATATCTAATCACTATACGGCTAAACTCTCTCATGGACAGGATGTAAACTGGATTCGAAATGGTCCATAATAATATACAGACATACTAAGTTTCTCTGCTTTTTGAATTCACACTAACTGAGACCAAGACTTAAGCACGTGGTCATGTACTACTGTGTAGGTAGGTAAAATGACTGAGCAGCAGGATGTAAGGAGAATAAATATAAATATCGCTGCGAGCAGCAATGAACGGGGTTCACAGGATGACAGAAAGGACAGAAGATCAGATCGATAACAAAGCAAGCACTCTATCATGTAGGAACTAAATGTATGCACAATCATGATTCTAAATACAAAATCTAGAGAGAATCTGATGTACAGTTGAAGTCGGAAGTTTACATACACATTAGCCAAATACATTTAAACTCAGTTTTTCACAATTCCTGACATTTAATCCTAGTAAAAATTCCCTGTCTTAGGCCAGTTAGGATCACCACTTTATTTTAAGAATGTGAAATGTCAGAATAATACTAGAGAGAATGATTTATTTCAGCTTTTATTTCTTTCATCACATTCCCAGTGGGTCAGAAGTTTACATACACTCAATTAGTATTTGGTAGCATTGCCTTTAAATTGTTTAACTTGGGTCAAACGTTTCGGGTACCCTTCCACAAGCTTCCCACAATAAGTTGGGTGAATTTTGGCCCATTCCTCCTGACAGAGCTGGTGTAACTGAGTCAGGTTTGTAGGCCTCCTTGCTCGCACATGCTTTTTAAGTTCTGCCCACACATTTTCTATAGGATTGAGGTCAGGGCTTTGTGATGGCCACTCCAATACCTTGATTTTGTTGTCCTTAAGCCATTTTGCCACAACTTTGGAAATATGATTGGGGTCATGTGTATGAAGCTGAAGGCTCGCAGTGATAAAGATGAGGTTTTGTTGGAGTTCGCAGCGGGTGAACTGAACTTGGATTTTCAGTCCCTCACCAAAAAATCATTTCCCGCTGTAAGAAAACCATATTCCTTAAAAACTGGACGCCCCTGGAACTGTTTATGACGAATTCTGCGTTAATGAGACCCCTGCATACATCACTGCAACGAGCCATCACATTGATGAGAAGTGGGACATGAAGTCCCATGTACTGACCACTGAGAACATGGAGGAGAGGCAGCAGAGAACCTAAAAACGGCATTAATTACCATCATTGCTGAGTGTGTGGGGGACAGCAGTAAGGCATCCAACAAAATAGGTGGTGTCTGCTATCCAGAAAGGTCAGGGGTCAAATGCTAAACAACCCCTGTATGCACTGTTTAATGCATTTTCTTTGCACTTAACTGGCTAACAGTAGCTACTAAGGGTAAGTTATAACCTACATTTGTGTTTTGTTTTTACATACTGGTAACCAGAGTCGTTCAAGGGAATTCGGGACATGGGTGACTAGTTAACTTTAGCTTGGTTCTCTCTGTGTGTTCGTGCCGTGGGAGGAGGGGTTTTTCGTTGGCAGAGAGCAATGGCTAGCTAGTATGCTAAGTATTCTAGCTAACTAACTGGCTGAATAAGTTGACGACGGACTCACTCAAACTGTCAAAACTAACCCAAAACTTTACACAACGTTAGACACGGACACGAATGATCTGCTTGGCGTGTTAACACACTGGTGGTTTGTTGTAACCGAGTATTGGTGCTAAACCGTGTTATTGGAGGCTGGCATGCTAGTTGGCTATGGCGTCATAGGATTCGGTGCCCTGGATGGTTTTCACGGAAGAATACTGTACCAAGTTAGCTAGCTGAATAAACTAAGTTAGTCTATTCCTAGAAAACATTGAACCGCTGTAGTTTACAACAATTACAATTTCTAAAGTGGAAGTTGGGAGAGTTATATTTGAGTGTTTCAGTGAAACATAAGTGAGGGAGGCCCCGCTCTCTCGCTTTCCCAGATGTTTAGTTCATTTCATTCCGATCTCCTTTGCATTATTGTAGCCATTTTCTGTAGCCTGTCAACTATGTGTCTGTCTATCCCTGTTCTCTCCTCTCCGCAAAGGCTATACAAACGCCTCACACTGCGTGGCTGCTGCCACTCTAACCTGGTGGTCCCTGCACGCACGACCCACGTGTAGTTCCAGGTCTCCGGCAGCCTCTGGAACTGCCGTTCTGCGGCCAACAAGGCAGAGTTCATCTCAGCCTATGCTACCCTCCAGTCCCTCGACTTCTTGGCGCTGACGGAAACATGGATTACCACAGAAAACACTGCTACTCCTACTGCTCTCTCCTCGTCTGACCATGTGTTCTCGCATATCCCGAGAGCATCTGGTCAGCGGGGTGCTGGCACAGGAATCCTCATCTCTCCCAAGTGGACATTCTCTCTTTCTCCCCTGACCCATCTGTCTATCTCCTCATTTGAATTCCATGCTATCACAGTCACTAGCCCATTCAAGCTTAACATCCTTATCATTTATCGCCCTCCAGGTTCCCTTGGAGAGTTCATCAATGAGCTTGACGCCTTGATGAGTTCCTTTCCTGAGGATGGCCCACCCCTCACAGTTCTGGGTGACTTTAACCTCCCTACGTCTACCTTTGACTCATTTCTCTCTGCCTCCTTCTTTCCACTCCTCTCCTCTTTTGACCTCACCCTCTTACCGTCCCCCCCTACTCACAAGGCAGGCAATACACTTGACCGCATCTTTACTAGATGCTGTTCTTCTTCTAATCTCACTGCAACTCCCCTCCAAGTCTCAGACCACTACTTTGTATCCTTTTCTCTCTCGCTCTCCTCCAACACTACTCACTCTGCCCCTACTCAGATGGTAATGCGCCGTCGCAACCTTCGCTCTCTCTCTCCCGCTACTCTCTACTCTTCCATCCTATCATCTCTTCCCTCTGCTCAATCCTTCTCCCTCCAATCTCCTGATTCTGCCTCCTCAACCCTCCTCTCCTCCCTTTCTGCATCCTTTGACTCTCTATGTCCCCTATCCTCCCGGCCGGCTCGGTCCTCCCCTCCTGCTCCATGGCTTGACGACTCATTGCGAGCTCACAGAACAGGGCTCCGGGCAGCCGAGCGGAAATGGAGGAAAAGTAGACTCCCTGCGGACCTGGCATCTTTTCACTCCCTCCTTTCTACATTTTCTTCCTCTGTTTCTGCTGCTAAAGCCACTTTCTACCACTCTAAATTCCAAGCATATGCCTCTAACCCTAGGAAGCTCTTTGCCACCTTCTCCTCCCTGCTGAATCCTCCCCCCCTCCCTCTCTGTGGATGACTTCGTCAACCATTTTGAAAAGAAGGTTGACGACATCCGATCCTCATTGCAACTCGCTGTTGGCTGGGCTCCCTGCCTGTGCCATTAAACCCCTACAACTCATCCAGAATGCCTCAGCCCGTCTGGTGTTCAACCTTCCCAAGTTCTCTCACGTCACCCCGCTCCTCCGCACACTCCACTGGCTTCCAGTTGAAGCTCGCATCTGCTACAAGACCATGGTGCTTGCCTACGGAGATGTGAGGGGAACGGCTCCTCCGTACCTTCAGGCTCTGATCAGTCAATACACCCAAACGAGGGCATTGCGTTCATCCACCTCTGGCCTGCTGGCCCCCCTATCTCTGCGGAAGCACAGTTCCCGCTCAGCTCAGTCAAAACTGTTCGCTGCTCTGGCACCCCAATGGTGGAACAAGCTCCCTCACGACGCCAGGACAGCGGAGTCACTCACCACCTTCCGGAGACACTTGAAACCCCACCTCTTTAAGGAATACCTGGGATAGGATAAAGTAATCCTTCTACCCCCCCCCTTACCCCCCCCCCAAAGAAAAAAAAAAAAATTTGTAGTGATTGTCCCACTGGCTATCATAAGGTGAATGCACCAATTTGTAAGTCGCTCTGGATAAGAGCGTCTGCTAAATGACGAAAATGTAAATGTAAATGTCATTGTCCATTTGGAAGACCCATTTGTGACCAAACTTCCTGACTGATGTCTTGAGATGTTGCTTCAATATATCCACATAATTTTCCTTCCTCATGATGCCATCTATTTTGTGAAGTGCACCAGTCCCTCCTGCAGCAAAGCACCCCCACAGCATGATGCTGCCACCCCCATGTTCTTCGGCTTGCAAGTACCCCCTTTTTCCTCCAAACATAACGATGGTCATTATGGCCAAACAGTTCTATTTTTGTTTTATCAGACCAGATGACATTTCTCCAAAAAGTACGATCTTTGTCCACATGTGCAGTTGCAAACCGTAGTCTGGCTTTTCTATGGCGGTTTTGGAGCAGTGGCTTCTTCCTTGCTGAGCGGCCTTTCAGGTTATGTCGATATAGGACTTGTTTTACTGTGGATATAGAGACTTTTTCACCTGTTTCCTCCAGTATCTTCACAAGGTCCTTTGCTGTTGTTCTGGGATTGATTTGCACTTTTCGCACCAAAGTACGTTCATCTCTAGGAGACAGAACGCGTCTCCTTCCTGAGCGGTATGACAGCTGCCTGGTCCCTTGGTGTTTATACTTGCGTGCTATTGTTTGTACAGATGAACGTAGTACCTTCAGGCGTTTGGAAATTGCTCCCAAGGATGAACCAGAATTGTGGAGGTCTTCAATAATTTTTCTGAGGTCTTGGCTGATTTGTTTTGATTTTCCCATGATGTCAAGCAAAGAGGCACTGAGTTTGAAGGTAGGCCTTGAAATACATCCACAGCTACATCTCCAATTGACTCAAATGATGTCAATTAGCCTATCAGAAGCTTCTAAAGCCATGACATCATTTTCTGGAATTTCCCAAGCTGTTTAAAGGCACAGTCAACTTAGTGTATGTAAACTTCTGACCCACTGGAATTGTGATACAGTGAATTATAAGTGAAATAATCTGTCTGTAAACAATTGTTGGAAAAATTACTTGTGTCATGCACAAAGTAGATGTCCTAACCGACTTTGTTATCAAGAAATTTGTGGAGTTTTAATGACTCCGACGAAGTGTATGTAAACTTCCGACTTCAACTGAATGGTTCATGAGGAGAAGATGATTGCAGATGATTTTGAGCATTAGTGTTACAGTGCATTCGGAAATTATTCAGACCCCTTGACTTTTCCACATTTTGTTACGTTACAGCCTTATTATAAAATGGATGAAATAAAAAAATGTCTTCATCAATCTATACACAATACCCCATAATGACAAAGCGAAAACAGGTTTTTAGACATTTTTGCAAATTTATTACAAATAAAAAAGATAAATACCTTATTTACATAAGTATTCAGACCCTTTGTTATGAGACTCGAAATTGAGCTCAGATTCATCCTGTTTCCATTGATCATCCTTGAGATGTTTCTACAACTTGGAGTCCACCTGTGGTAAATTCAATTGATTGAACATGATTTGGAAAGGCACACGCCTGTCTATATAAGGTCCCACAGTTGACAGTGCATGTCAGAGCAAAAACCAAGCCATGAGGTCGAAGGAATTGACCATAGAGCTCCGAGTCAGGATTGTGTCGAGGCACAGATCTTTGGAAGGGTACCAAAACATTTCTGCAGCATTGAAGGTCCCCAATAACACAGTGGCCTCCATCATTCTTAAATGGAAATAGTTGGCCTACCCAGCCAAACTGAGCAATGGGGGGAGAAGGGCCTTGGTCAGGGAGGTGACCAAGAAGCCAATGGTCACTCTGACAGAGCTCCAGAGTTCCTCTGTGGAGATAGGAGAACCTTCCAGAAGGACAACCATCTCTGCAGCACTCCACCAATCAGGCCTTTATGGTAGAGTGGCCAGATGGAAGCCACTCCTCAGTAAAAGGCACATTTCAGCCAGCTTGGAGTTTGCCAAAAGGCACCTAAAGGACTCTCAGATCATAAGAAACAAGATTATCTGGTCTGATGAAACCAAGATTGAACTCTTTGGCATGAATGCCAAGCTTCACGTCTGGAGGAAACCTGGCACTATCCCTACTGTGAAGCATAGTGGTGGCAGCATCATGCTGTGGGGATGTTTTTCAGCGGCGGGGACTGGGAGACTAGTCAGGATCGAGCGAAAGATGAACGGAGCAAAGTACAGAGAGATCCTTGATGAAAACCTGCTCCAGAGCGCTCAGGACCTCAGACTGGTGCGAAGGTTCACCTTCCAACAGGACAACAACACTAAGCACACAGCCAAGACAATGCAGGAGTGGCTTCGGGATAAGTCTCTGAATGTCCTTGAGTGGCCCAGCCAGATCCCGGACTTGAACCCGATCGAACATCTCTGGAGAATCCTGAAAATAGCTGTGCAGCGACTCTCCCCATCCAATCTGCAGAGAAGAATGGGATAAACTACTCAAATACAGGTGTGCCAAGCTTGTAGCGTCATACCCAAGAAGACTCAAGGTGCTTCCACAAAGCGCTAAGTAAAAGGTCTGAATACTTATTTTAATGTGATATTTCATGTTTTTTTTTTTACTTTATACATTTGCAAACATTTCTAAAAACCTGTTTTTGCTTTGTCATTATGGGGTATTGTGTGTAGATTGATGAGGGAAATCATTATTTAAATCCATTTTAGAATAAGGCTGTAACGAAAAGAAATATGGAAAAAGTCAAGGGGTCTGAATACTTTCCGAATGCACTATAAATATGCAAAGAATTAGTTGTTAATAGTTTCCTTGTTTTTTGAGATATCAATACCAAATTCAGTGTGGTTCATCTTAGGGACATTCATGATAATGATAACTGTCAAGGGCTGAGGTGTAAGGTGTGTGGAAGTCAGGCGCAGGACACCGAAGCTAGTCCAACAAAGTTTACTGAAGTTTACCAATAGGCAAAAATACAGAGAACGGCCTCAACCAACACAGAGGCGAGCAAATACGCAAACTGTGCGTAAAATAAATAAACAAGAAAACAGGTACAAAACACGCAGCACAATGGACAGGCGAAAACAATCACACCAAGAAACATGGAGCGGTGGCAGCTAGTACTCCGGGGACGGCGAACGCCGAAGCCTGCCCGAACCAGGAGGAGGAGCAGTCTCGGCAGAATCCGTGACAATAACAAAGTTTTAAGTTGATAGGCCACTATGGAGTGCATTTACAGTGGTTTAAATTGACACGTAAAATCAGATTTTTGATTTGTCAATAACCATCTTCTGACAAATCCCTTAGCTGTAAATTAAGCCAGTGTGTCTGCACTACCGTTCAAAAATGTGGGGTCACTTAGAAATGTCCTTGTTTTCGAAAGAAAGGCAATTTTTTTGTCCAATAAAATAACATCAAATTGATCAGAAAGAAGTGTAGACACTGTTAATGTTGTAAATGGCTATTGTAGCTGGAAACGGACGATTTTTTATGGAATATCTACATAGGCGTACAGAGGCCCATTATCAGCAACCATCAGTCCTGTGTTCCAATGGCACGTTGTGTTTGCTAATCCATGTTTATCATTTTAAAAGGCTAATTGATCATTAGAAAACCCTTGCAATTATGTTAGCACAGCTGAAAACTGTTGTGCTGATTAAAGAAGCAATAAAACTGGCCTTCTTGAGACTAGTTGAGTATCTGGAGCATCAGCAATTGTGGGTTCGATTACAGGCTCAAAATGGCCAGAAACTCGACAGTGTATTCTTGTTCTGAGAAATTAAGGCTATTCTATGCGAGAAATTGCCAAGAAACTGAAGATCTTGTACAACGCTGTGTACTACTCCCTTCACAGAACAATGCAAACAGGCTCTAACCAGAATAGAAAGAGGAGTGGGAGGCCCCGGTGCACAATTGAGCAAGAGGACAAATACATTAGAGTGTCTAGTTTGAGAAACAGGCGCCTCACAGGTCCTCAACTGGCAGCTTCATTAAATAGTACCCGCAAAACACCAGTCTCAGCGTCAAGAGTGAAGAGGTGACTCCGGGATGCTGACCATCTTAACCTTTTTTTTTTGTCCAGTCTGAGATATGGCTTTTTCTGCTTAAAAAGGTTTCCAGCTACAATAGCAATTCACAACATGAACAATGTCTACACTGTATTTCTGATCAATTTGATGTCGTTTTAATGGACAAAATAATTGCTTTTCTTTAGAAAACAAGGACATTTCTTTCTACGTGACCCCAAACTTTTGAACGGTAGTGTACATTCCAAATTGTTTAAGTATTTATTATGACTATTTTAAGCATTATCGTTACATAGTCCAAGAAGTTAATTGTTAATAGTTTCCTTGTTTTTTTAAGATATCAATGCCAAACTTAAAGGGCAACTCCGCCACTTTTCAACCTCATATTAATTGTATCATATTTTTTATTATTATTTTATTTTTATTTTACAGTGATATTCAAACACTATTAGATTCACTGTGACATGGGGAGCAAGAAAATACTCTCCCTCTGGCTAGAAATTCGTTGCAGGTTTTGAAAGTCACAGTTTTTCTTACTTGTAATTTTACCCTGTGATGTCACAGAGAAGTATTTTTTAGGACCTTCTAAACTTTTTAACCACAGTTCATAGAAATGCTCAGTTTTCACATACAATATTTAGACACTGGTTTGGTGCTGGAGATAATGAATATGAGGTTGAAACGTGGCGGAGTTGCCCTGTAATATGGTTAATTATGGCAATGTCTTTGATGACCCTACAAAGTTTCAAGTTATGGGCCATTGTGAAGTGGATTTACAAATAATTTAAATCGACACATAAAATCAGATTTCCTGATTTATACATTTTTCAGCCATATGTAAACCAATCCTTAAGTTAATAGCTGTATCATGGGCCTACCTACCGAATTTGGTGTTATTCTGACTTATGGTTTTCCAGAATTTCCAAGATGGAGGTAAATCTATCCTGACGGCCCATATGGATCCCTAAGGCAAATTTGTTCAGTATGAGGAAAGACGCCTACATACAAAGTTTGTCTCTAGGTCAAACGGGGTGGCAGATATAAAGGTTTAAGAGAGACTGCTTATCAAATAAAATAAAATAGAATTGTATTTGTCACATGCGCCTTTACAATAGGCCTACATGTACTTGCTACTTGTATGACAACAAATCAAATTTGTCACATGCGCTGAATACAACAGGTGTAGACTTTACAGTGAAATACTTACTTACAAGCCCTTAAACAAAAATGCAGTTTTAAGAAAAATAAGTGTTAAGTAAACAATAGATGTGCAAAAAATAAAAGCAGTAAAATAACAGTAGAAATAACAGTAGCGAGGCTATATATAGGGGGTACCGGTACAGAGTCAATGAGGGAGTGGGGGGGCGGGCAATGCAAATAGTCTGGGTAGCCATGATTAGCTGTTCAGTAGTCTTGTGTACGCATTATCCTCTGTAGCGCCTTGCAGTCGGAGGCAGAGCAGTTGCCATACCAAGCAGTGATGAAACCAGTCAGGATGCTCTCGATGGTGCAGCTGTAGAACCTTTTGAGGATCTGAGGACCCATGCCAAATCTTTCAGACTCCTGAGGGGGAATAGGCTTTGTCGTGCCCTCTTCACGTCTGTCTTGGTGTGTTTGGACCATGATAGTTTGTTGGTGATGTGGACACCAAGGAACTTGAAGCTCTCAACCTGCTCCACTACAGCCCTGTCGATGAGAATGGGGGCGTGCTCGGTCCTTCTTTTCCTATAGTCCACAATCATCTCATTTGTCTTGATCACGTTGAGGGAAAGGTTGTTATCCTGCACCACACGGCCAGGTCTCTGACCTCCTCCCTATAGGCTGTCTCATCGTTGTCGGTGATCAGGCCTACCACTGTTGTGTCGTTGGCAAACTTAATGATGATGTTGGAGTCGTGCCTGGCCATGCAGTCATGGGTGAACAGGGAGTATAGGAGGGGACTGAGCACGCACCCCTGAGGGGCCCCCGTGTTGAGGATCAGCGTGGCAGATGTGTTGTTACCTACCCTTACCACCTGGGGGGCGGCCCGTCAGGAAGTCCAGGATCCAGTTGCAGAGGGAGGTGTTTTGTCTAGTCCCAGGGTCCTTAGCTTAGTGTTGAGCTTTGAGGGCACTATGGTGTTGAACGCTGAGCTGTAGTCAATGACTAGCATTCTGATATAAGTGTTCCTCTTGTCCAGGTGGGAAAGGACAGTGTGGAGTGCAATAGAGATTGCATCATCTGTAGATACCTTAGTGTCCTTGGGCACAGGGACTATGGAGGTCTGCTTGAAATATGTTGGCATTACAGACTCAGTCAGGGACAGGTTGAAAATGTCAGTGAAGACACTTGCCAGTTGGTCAGCGCATGCTCGGAGTACATGTCCTGGTAATCCGTCTGGCCCTGTGGCCTTGTGAATGTTGACCTGCTTAAAGGTCTTACTCACATCGGCTACGGAGAGCGTGATCACACAGTCGTCCGGAACAGCTGATGCTCTCATGCATCCTTCAGTGTTGCTTGCCTCGAAGCGAGCATAGAAGTGATTTAGCTCATCTGGTATGCTCGTGTAACTGGGCAACTCGCGGCTGTGCTTCCCTTTGTAGTCTGTAATAGTTTGCAAGCCCTGCCCCATCCGATGAGCGTCGGAGCCGGTGTAGTACGATTAAATCTTAGTCCTATATAACAGCGGCACCTATAGGCCTATTGGTGCCATTCTTTTTGACTGAGTTACTCATGGCCTCTAGGTTCTGTGTGCCAAATTAGAAAAAAAAGTTACCAATCTATGCTTGGGTTATTTTACCATGTCAAGGGAAATAAAAATATCAAAGAATAACAATAGCTTCGTTGTGAACCCCTAATAAATAGTAGCAGCGATGTATGGTGATTGTGTGTGTAGTGTGTATGTGTGTATAAGTGAGTACGTGTGGGTGTGTATGACTGACTGTTGAATTCTGTTGAATTGGAAGTATGAAGGTGGAATACACTAGCGCCATTGATAAGAAGGAACAGCTTGAAAGAGAAATGTAGGTGTATTCAGAGAAAGAAAAACAATCTAAAGAAATTGAAAATATGTTCTATAGGATTCAGACTTAATCATGTAGCCTTGATCATGTCACGTGGAGTGGAACAGAGGAACCCAAGAGCAGACTCAGACGAGGAGACTGGGATGAAGTAACCAAGGTATTTATTGAAACACAGGGGGAAGATGGAGTGCAGGTCAGGGGAAACTGCTGGAAACCAGGTGCGGAGGCTGAGGCTGGAGCGAGGGGGGTTGAGTCAGGGTGAGCAGGTCCGGAGGGGAATCCAAGGGAGTAGTAGAGTGGGGAATCCAAGACAGAGTAGCAGGATGACGAGACGTGGGACTGGAGACAGGGACCAGAGTCGGCGCGGGCAGAATGAGCAGAGATTACGATCTGGTTAGTGTGGAAGTGGCAGGACTGAGTATATGTAGAGGTCTTGATTATGGAACAGATTGCAGCTGGTGGGGATCTGCTCTGACTCCAGCACACCTGTCTCCACCCACACAATCACACACACAGAGAGAGAGGGAGAGGGAGAGGGAGAGGGAGAGGGAGAGGGAGAGGGAGAGGGAGAGAATACTGGGGGAGTGGCGGCAGGTCAAGGAGACACAGGATGAGCAGTAGAGGGCGTTGCAGGAGCAGATGTGACAGATCAGTTGTTAATCTGCTTCTGGCTATTGAAGAGCAGTCTTGTGACTTTTGACCTTTCCGATTCAACCACTTCTCAAGTGTAATCCCTTAACGTGGATGTAGCTACAACCATTAACAACATTCTAACCGCAATTCAATGTCACTGTTTCATCTCTTTAGAAATCACACCAAGGGTGTTGTGGAAAATGGAACATTTATATTATGTGACTAGTTATACCATAGAAAACCTTGGAACAAAGGCAATGGATGCAATATATTTTTTAAATCGTTTCTATACACTCTTAGAAAAAAGGGTTCCAAAAGGATTCTTCGGCTGTCCCCTTAGGAGAACCCTTTTTGGTTCCACCTGGACACCTGCATGTAAGGTTCTACATGGAAACCCAAAATAGTTCTAACTGGAACCAAAAGGGTTCTACCCGCAACCAAAAATGATTATTCTAAAGGTTCTCCTATGGGGACAGCCAAGAACCCTTTAAGGTTCTAGATATCACCTTTTTTTCTAAGAGTGTAGGAGAGAGGCGAGGTCTAGTGGAGTGGGAATCAGCTGTTGGCTACTCAGTAGTGAGCTCTGACAAGTGGCGGCTGCTCCACCTTTTGTGCCCATGAGAGAAGCAGCTTGCCTCTTTCTGAGTCCACAGCTTCTGATAACACACCACTCAAGTTATAGGTTCAAGACCCTGTTACGAATCGTTCTTTAAAGCTTTTTTTGCTTCATGTTTAGCAGTGATATGCAGAAAAGTCGATGTTGTTGACTATCGATCACCCATGTATGAAATGTAGAATGTTTCTCCCATAGGAGGTCATTGAGAGTACAGGGCTGATGCAATTAGCGGTTGCATGGCACATGGCAAGACCCGCCAATATGACACTGCCATTTAGGAGAATTTACATAGTAGGTTAGGTGAAATTAGCTAAGTTTAAAATATGGGTTAGGGGAAGGGTTAGCTAAAATGCTACAGCTGTCCCGACGCGACTCAAACATGGAACCTTTTGATTGCTCTAGACCATTGGTGCCCAGGACATCAATTGCGGTGGACCGGTCGATTACAAACTTTTTTCTAGTAGACCGCATAAAAGTTTTCAAAATGTATGCACTAAAAATATATATTTTAGCAATTCACAGCGTTACCATCGAGTCTGCTTAAAAATAATGAGGTCCACAGTTCTGAAGCACCGTATGCTTTGCTTACAGGTTAGCTTCTTTGTCGAATATTACTGCACAGCCAAAATATTTAAAAAACTGCTTGATTGACATAAAATTGGACCAACCCGCGGCACTATACAGTGCTATGAAAAAGTATTTGCCCCCTTTCTAATTTTCTCTACTTTTGCATATTTGTGACACTGAAAATCTAACTCTGCATTCCACAGTAAAAACATCATACCAAAGGTCAAGCATGGTGGTGGTGGTGTGATGGTTTGGGGATGCTTTGCTGCCTCAGGACCTGGACAACTTGCCTTAATAGAAGGAACCATGAATTCTGCTCTGTATCAGAGAATTCTACAGGAGAATGTCAGACCATCCGTCTGTGAGCTGAAGCTGAAGCGCAGCTGGGTCATGCAGCAAGACAATGATCCAAAACACACAATCAAGTCTACATGAAAATTGCTAAAAAGCAACAAATTGGAAGTTTTGGAATGGCCTAGTCAAAGTCCAGACCTAATCCCAATTGAGATGTTGTGGCAGGACTTGAAACGAGCAGTTCATGCTTGAAAACCCACACGTCACTGAGTTAAACCAGTTCTGCATGGAAGAGTGGGCCAAAATTCCTCCACAGCGATGTGAGAGACTGATCAACAACTACAGGAAGCATTTGGTTGGAGTCATTGCAGCTAAAGGTGGCACAACCAGTTATTGAGTGTAAGGGGGGCAATTACTTTTTCACACAGGGGAATTGAGTGTTGCATGACTTTGTTTATGAAATAAATATGTCATTGTTGTGTTATTTGTTCACTTATGTTCCCTTTATCTAATATTAGGTTTTGGTTGAAGATCTGATAACATTCAGTATCACAAATATGCAAAAGTAGAGAAAATTAGAAAGGGGGCAAATACTTTTTCATAGCACTGTAGTTCCTACATTTGTTTTCCAAACTGTCACTACCATAGCAACCGTCTGCGGTTAGTACGTTTACATTTCCACGCTTGAGAGACATGTAACAGACCTGTAACAGAATATTCTTTGTTGTTCCAGTGATAGTTGTTTTTTTACTGTTTTTTTTCTATGAAGTTGCGTTTTTAATATCAGTGCTGGACCAAGCAGCAAGAAACCGAAAATCTACCACTTTCACAGTGAGTGGGAGGAAGATTATGGATCTACCTACCTTTGCGAGTCAACATTTTCAGACATGAAGATCATCAAGTCAAAATACCGGTCCACTCTAACAGATGATCACCTGGACACCTGCTTGAGGCTAGCAATCGGTAGCTACAACCCAGACTATGCAAAGCTTGCTAACAGCATGCAGTGCAAATCATCCAATCAATAAGGTGACATTTTATTTAATATTGGCGGGGGAGGGGAGGGGGGGGTAGACATTTACATTTACATTTTAGTCATTTAGCAGACGCTCTTATCCAGAGAGACTTTAAGGTTTAGTGAGTGCATAATTATTTTTTTTTCATAGACCGCGTTAGGAAGAGGGTGGAAAAAGTAGATCCTATGTAGCTAAAGTCTGGGCACCCCTGCTCTAGAAGGTCGCAGATACGCCCACCCCATCCTCCCCGATCAACCTCCCTACTTTAGTTACTGTCTAAAGTAACTAGACCATTAGTACATATAATACGTCTGGGAGGTGCTCAGAAATACGTATAGTATGTTTCATATAGCTATGAGGACAGGCTGACATAACCAAGAAAATCAATGGCAGTCACATCATTGAAAGACTCAGCAATCAGGTGAGTGTGAGGTAAGCAAGTTTGTTTTCACCCGCTCTGAGGACACACACGCTCGGGAAACGAACACTACAAGTCTCATGCTTAGCAGAATCCCCCCAACAGCGGCCGCATCTTAAATCAAGGAAAATAAAATAAATTGGTTGCGTACACATATCTTGCAGATGTTATCGCAGGTGCTGAGAAATGCTTGTGTTTCTAGCTCCAACAGTGCAGTAATACCTAACAATACAAAACAATAAACACAAATCCCAAAAATATAAAGAAAGGAATTAAGAAATATGTCAGAGTCCGGAATATAACTAAATATGTATATGATGGTGTGTATAGACATTATGGACATTATATAAATAGGAAAGGTGTGTACAGCAGTAGTTATTTAGGATGAGCCTCGACTATGATACGGTGTATACATAAACTATATATAAAAAAGTATGTGGACACCCCTTCAAATTAGTGGATTCTGTCACACCCTGATCTGTTTCATCTGTCTTTGTGATTGTCTCCACCCCCCTCTAGGTGTCGCCCATCTTCCCCATTATCCCCAGTGTATTTATACCTGTGTTCTCTGTTTGTCTGTTGCCAGTTCGTTTTGTTTCGTCAAAGCCTACCAGTGTTTTTCCCCTTGCTCCTGTCTTTCTCAAGTTCCTGTTTTCTAGTTTTCCTGGTTTTGACCATTTTGCCTGCCCTGAGCCTGCCTGCCGTTCTGTACCTTGTCACAACACCCTGGATTATTGACCTCTCAAATCAAATCAAATCAAATTTTATTGGTCACATGCGCCGAATACAACAGGTGCAGACATTACAGTGAAATGCTTACTTACAGCCCTTAAACAACAGTGCATTTATTTTAAACAAAAAAGTAAGAATAAAACAACAACAAAAAAAAAGTGTTGAGAAAAAAAAGAGCAGAAGTAAAATAAAGTGACAGTAGGGAGGCTATATATACAGGGGGGTACCGTTGCAGAGTCAATGTGCGGGGGCACCGGCTAGTTGAGGTAGTTGAGGTAATATGTACATGTGGGTAGAGTTAAAGTGACTATGCATAAATACTTAACAGAGTAGCAGCAGCGTAAAAAGGATGGGGTGGTGGGGCAGTGCAAATAGTCCGGGTAGCCATGATTAGCTGTTCAGGAGTCTTATGGCTTGGGGGTAGAAGCTGTTGAGAAGTCTTTTGGACCTAGACTTGGCACTCCGGTACCGCTTGCCGTGCGGTAGCAGAGAGAACAGTCTATGACTAGGGTGGCTGGAGTCTTTGACAAATTTGAGGGCCTTCCTCTGACACCGCCTGGTATAGAGGTCCTGGATGGCAGGAAGCTTTGCCCCAGTGATGTACTGGGCCGTACGCACTACCCTCTGTAGTGCCTTGCGGTCGGAGGCCAAGCAGTTGCCATACCAGGCGGTGATGCAACCAGTCAGGATGCTCTCGATGGTGCAGCTGTAGAATTTTTTGAGGATCTGAGGACCCATGCCAAATCTTTTTAGTCTCCTGAGGGGGAATAGGCTTTGTCGTGCCCTCTTCACGACTGTCTTGGTGTGTTTGGACCATGATAGTTCGTTGGTGATGTGGACACCAAGGAACTTGAAGCTCTCAACCTGTTCCACTACAGCCCCGTCGATGAGAATGGGGGGCGTGCTCAGTCCTATTTTTTTCCTGTAGTCCACAATCATCTCCTTTGTCTTGGTCACGTTGAGGGAGAGGTTGTTGTCCTGGCACCACACGGCCAGATCTCTGACCTCCTCCCTATAGGCTGTCTCATCGTTGTCGGTGATCAGGCCTACCACTGTTGTGTCGTCGGCAAACTTAATGATGGTGTTGGAGTCGTGCCTGGCCATGCAGTCATGGGTGAACAGAGAGTACAGGAGGGGACTGAGCACGCACCCCTGAGGGGCCCCCGTGTTGAGGATCAGTGTGGCAGATGTGTTGTTACCTACCCTTACCACCTGGGGGCGGCCCGTCAGGAAGTCCAGGATCCAGTTGCAGAGGGAGGTGTTTAGTCCCAGGATCCTTAGCTTAGTGATGAGCTTAGAGGGCACTATGGTGTTGAATGCTGAGCTGTAGTCAATGAATAGCATTATCACGTAGGTGTTCCTCTTGTCCAGGTGGGAAAGGGCAGTGTGGAGTGCGATAGAGATTGCATCATCTGTGGATCTGTTGGGGCGGTATGCAAATTGGAGTGGGTCTAGGGTTTCTGGGATAATGCTGTTGATGTGAGCCATGACCAGCCTTTCAAAGCACTTCATGGCTACAGACGTCAGTGCTACGGGTCGGTAGTCATTTAGGCAGGTTATCTTAGAGTCCTTGGGCACGGGGACTATGGTGGTCTGCTTGAAACATGTTGGTATTACAGACTCAGTCAGGGACATGTTGAAAATGTCAGTGAAGACACTTGCCAGTTGGTCAGCACATGCTCGGAGTACACGTCCTGGTAATCCGTCTGGCCCCGCGGCCTTGTGAATGTTGACCTGCTTAAAAGTCTTACTCACATCGGCTACGGAGAGCGTGATCACATAGTCATCCGGAACAGCTGGTGCTCTCATGCATGCTTCAGTGTTGCTTGCCTCGAAGCGAGCATAGAAGTGGTTTAGCTCGTCTGGTAGGCTTGTGTCACTGGGCAGCTCGCGGCTGTGCTTCCCTTTGTAGTCTGTAATAGTTTTCAAGCCCTGCCACATCCGACGAGCGTCAGAGCCAGTGTAGTATGATTCAATCTTAGACCTGTATTGACTCTTTGCCTGTTTGATGGTTCGTCGGAGGTCATAGTGGGATTTCTTATAAGCGTCCGGGTTAGAGTCCCGTTCCTTGAAAGCGTTAGCTCTACCCTTTAGCTCAGTGCGGATGTTTCCTGTAATCCATGGCTTCTGGTTGGGGTATGTACGTACGGTCACTGTGGGGACGACATCATCGATGCACTTATTGATGAAGCCAGTGACTGATGTGGTGTACTCCTCAATGCTGTCTGAAGAATCCCGGAACATGTTCCAGTCTGTGCTAGCAAAACAGTCCTGTAGCTTAGCATCTGCGTCATCTGACCACTTTTTTATTAACCGAGTCACTGGTGCTTCCTGCTTTAGTTTTTGCTTATAAGCAGGAATCAGGAGGATAGAGTTATGGTCAGATTTGCCAAATGGAGGGCGAGGGAGAGCTTTGTATGCGTCTCTGTGTGTGGAGTAAAGGTGGTCTAGAGTTTTTTTCCCTCTGGTTGCACATTTAACATGCTGGTAGAAATTAGGTAGAACGGATTTAAGTTTCCCTGCATTAAAGTCCCCGGCCACTAGGAGCGCTGCATCTGGATGAGCGTTTTCCTGTTGATTAATGGCCTTAATGCCAGCATTGGTTTGTGGTGGTAAATAGACAGCTATGAAAAATATAGATGAAAACTCTCTTGGTAAATAGTGTGGTCTACAGCTTATCATAAGATACTCTACCTCAGGCGAGCAAAACCTCGAGACTTCCTTAGTATTTGATTGTGTGCACCAGCTGTTGTTTACAAATATACACAGACCGCCACCCCTTGTCTTACCGGAGTCGGCCGTTCTGTCCTGCCGATGTAGCTGCTGCCCTGACCCTGAGACTGCCTGCTGTTCTGTACCTTTTGGACTCTGATCTGGATTACTGACCTCTGCCTGCCTTGACCTGTCGTTTGCCTGCCCCCTATTTTTGTAATAAACTTTTGTTACTTCGACACAGTCTGCATCTGGGTCTTCTCCTGAAACGTGATAGTACGAACTGGCCCTGACTGACCCAGCAGACTCAGACCAGCTCCGCAATGCCATCTCCTCCCAAGGAGCCACCATTGGAAGGCACGAGGAGTTGCTTCGTGGTAACATGGAAGGGTTCCAGACCTTGGCCGAACGTCATGACCGAGCGTTTAACACATTGCTGGAGCAATTCCGCGGGTTGTCTGTTAGGCAGCCTACCACGACGGTAACCTTCCAGCCCCTCAGTGTGCAGCGCGGCCTCCCCGGCCACCCCGGTTTCCCGAGAACCCCACTTACTTCCCCCGGAACGCTTCGCTGGAGAGTCGGGAACCTGTCGGGCATTTCTCGCTCAGTGTTCACTCATCATCGAGCTGCAGCCCTCCTCCTTCCCCTCGAACCGCTCTAAGATAGCGTACCTCATCACACTGATGTCTGTGAGGGCTCTCGCCTGGGCTACGGCAGTCTGGGAACAACAGTCGGCCGTATGCTTCAGTCTGGAGGAGTTCATGCAGGAGGTAAAAAAGGTTTTCGATGCTCCGATGTCCGGGAGAGAGGCTGAACGGAAGTTACTCCAGCTTCGGCAAGAATCCTGCAGTGTGGCAGACTATGCAGTGGATTTCCACACGCTGGCAGCTGAGTGTGCCTGGAATCCGGAAGCGCTGTTCGACACGTTCCTGCACTGAGTATCAGAGGAAGGACGAGCTTGCAGCCCGGGAACTACTGACGGATCTCGACTCACTCATTGCCTAGACCATTTGGATTGATGGGTGACTACGGGAACGACGGAAGGAGAGTAAGGATTCCACCTCGCCTCTGAGGCATCCTGGAAGTCTCCGACGGCTCTGTTGCCGAGAGAACCTGAGGCTACCCGAGTACCCCCCGAGAGTCTCCGAAGTCTGCCGATTCACCTCTTCCCGAGCTGATGCAACTAGGCAGAGCTAGGCTGTCTCCAGCCGAACGCCAATACAGACTTCACACAAAGAGTTGCCTGTATTGCGGGACGACTGGTCATTTTGTGTCCACCTGTCCACTAAAAGACCAGGCTCACAGGTAGGAACGAGTACTCTGGTGGGCCATACGGATAACTTTTCCTCTCCCCTTACTCCCTTTCATGCCATCGTGCTGTGGGGGAACCAGTCGAAATCTCTCCGGGTACTCATCGACTCTGGGGCCAATGAGAGCTTTATTGACGCTACCCTGGCATCCGAGCTGGGCATCCCCACTCAGACCCTTTCCATTCCCATGGATGTTAGAGCATTGGACGGGCGCTCTATAGGCCATGTCACGAACAATATCACCCCAAACAACCTACGAGTATCAGGGAACCACAGCGAGACGATCCAATTCCTGCTAATTAAGTCTCCTCAGGTTCCCGCGGTATTGGGTTTTTCTTGGCTCCAGCGACGCAACCCCTTTATTGACTGGTCTACTGGTGCCATCATGGGCTGGAGACCATTCTGCCACGCTCATTGCCTGAAGTCAGCGCAGCCTGCCACGGGACGTCTTCCTGGGGGCTCAGAAGTTGCCTCGTACCTCTCCGCCATTTCCGCGGAGTACCAGGACCTCTGGTAGGTGTTCAGTAAGGCCCGGGCCACTTCGCTTCCGCTGCACTGACCCTACCACTGCGGAATCAACCTTCTCCCAGGCACCACTCCGCCCCGGGGACGACTGTACTCGCTGTCGGGTATGGAGACCAAGGCTATGGAGACCTACATTGAGGACTCTCTAGGTGCCGGGTTCATCCATCTTTCTGCCTTCCCCGCCGGCCAAGGGTTCTTCTTTGTGGAGAAGAAGGACAAAACCATGCGCCCGTGCATCGACTACCGGGGCCTCAACGACATCACGGTGAAGAACCGCTACCCGCTACCACCCATCTTCTCGGCCTTCGAGCCGCTCCAGGGGGCCAATGTGTTCTCCAAGCTGGACCTACGGAACGCCTATCACCTGGTGCAGATACATGAGGGGGACAAGTGGAAGTCTGCCTTCAACACGGCCAGCGGTCACTACGAGTATCTGGTCATGCCATTTGGCCTTAGCAATGCTCCAGCTGTGTTCCAGGCCCGTGTTAATGATGTTCTCCAGGACATGTTGAACCGGTTCATCTTTGTCTACCTTAACGACATCCTCGTCTTCTCCCGCTCCACCCAATACGTGCTCCACGTCCGACTGGTCCTCCAACGCCTCCTGGAGAACCAGCTTTTTGTGAAAGCGGAGAAATGCGAATTCCATCGTTCCACCATCCCCTTCCTGGGCTACGTCATCGCTGCAGGGAGTGTACAGATGGGTCCCGGGAAGGTGAGAGTGGTGGTGGATTGGCCCCAGCCTACATCCAGAGTGCAGCTGCAACATTTCCTGGGATTCGCCAACTTTTATCGCCACTTTATCCGGGGTTACAGCACCCTGGCTCCCCCCCTGTCTGCACTCACCTCTCCCAAGGTTCTGTTCACATGGTGACCGGAACGCTGACCGGGCGTTCCGAGACCTCAAACACTGTTTCACCACTGCTCCCATCTTGGTTCATCCTGACCCGTCCCGCCAGTTTGTGGTGGAGGCCGATGCTTCGTATGTCGGAGTGGGGGCAGTCCTGTCCCAGCGTTCGGCCCAGGACCTCAAGTTACATCCCTGTGCCTTCTTCTCCCATCGCCTCAACACCACGGAGAGGAAATACGATGTGGGGAATCGTGAACTTCTCGTAGTGAAGATGGCGTTGGAGGAGTGGAGGCACTGGCTGGAGGGGGCGGAACATCCATTCATTGTGTGGACAGACCACAAGAACTTGAAATATCTCTGCACCGCCAAGCATCTCAATTCCAAGCAAGCTAGGTGGGCCCTGCTTTTCACCCGGTTCAACTTCTCCCTCTCATACCGACCGGGATCCAAGAATATCAAGCCAGATGCGCTTTCACACCGCTATAGCCCCGCGGCTACACCAACAGAATCCGAGACCATCCTTCCCACCTCGTGCTTGGTGACGGCACACAGTTGGGGAATAGGGAAGCAGGTCCGGGAGGCGCAGGTTTCCCAGCCAAACCCTGGGGGGGGCAGATAACCAGATGTTTGTTCCTGACGCTGTCCGCTCCTCAGTCCAGGAGTGGGCCCACTCCTCCAGGCTTGCCTGCCACCCGGGCTCCCGTTGGACCCTGGCCTTTGTGTGACAATGCTTTTGGTGGCCTACCATGGTTCCTGACGTCTCCGCATTCGACGCAGCCTGCACGATCTGTGCCCAGAACAAGACTCCTCGGCAAGCTCCGGCTGGTCTCCTCCAACCTCTGCCTGTTCCTCACCGTCCCTGGTCTCACATATTCCTGGACTTTGTCACTTTCTTCCCCCGTCTGATGGCAACACCGCCATCCTGACAGTTGTGGACAGGTTTAAACTTTTGTTACTTCGACACTGTCTGCATCTGGGTCTCTCCTGAAACGTGATAAATTAGGATATTTCAGCCACAGCCGTTGCTGACAGGTGTATAAAATCCAGCATACAGCCATGCAATCTCCATACACAAACATTGGAAGTAGAATGGCCTTACTGAAGAGCGTAGTGACTTTCAACGTGGCACCGTCATAGGATGCCACCTTTCCAACAAGTCAGTTCATCAAATTACAGCCCTGCTAGAGCTGCCCCGATCAACTGTGAGTGCTGTTATTGTGAAGTGGAAACATCTAGGAGCAACAACAGCTCAGCTGCAAAGTGGTAGGCCAAACAAGCTCACAGAACGGGACCGCCGAGTGCTGAACCACGTAGCGCGTAAAAATCGTCTGTCCTCGGTTGCAACACTCACTACCAAGTTCCAAACTGCCTCTGGAAGCAACATCAGCACAAGAACTGTTCGTCGGGAGCTTCATGAATTGGGTTTCCATGGCCGAGTAGGCACACACAAGCCTAAGATCACCATGCACAATGCCAAGCATCAGCCATTGGACTCTGGAGCAGTGGAAACGCTTTCTCTGGAGTGATGAATCACTCTTCACCATCTGTCAGTCCGATGGACGAATCTGAGCCAGGAGAACGCTACCTGCCCCAATGCATAGTGCCAACTGTAAAGTTTGGTGGATGAGGAATAATGGTCTGGGGCTGTTTTTCATGGTTGAGGCTAGGCCCCTTAGTTCCAGTGAAGGGAAATCTAAATGCTGCAGCATACAATGACATTCTAGACGATTTTGTGCTTCCAACTTTGTGGCAACAGTTTGGGGAAAGCCTTTTCCTGTTTCAGCATGACAATGCCCCCGTGCACAAAGCGAGGTCCATACAGAAACGTTTTGTTGAGATTGGTGTGGAAGAACTTGACTGGCCTGCACAGAGCCCTGACCTCAACCCCATCAAACACCTTTGGGATGAATTGGAACGCTGACTGCGAGCCAGGCCTAATCGCCCAACATCAGTGCCCGACCTCACTAATGCTCTTGTGGCTGAATGGAAGGAAGTCCCCACAGCAATGTTCCAACATCTAGTGGAAAGCCTTCCCAGAAGAGTGGTGGCTGTTATAGCAACAAAGGGGGGACCATCTCATTATTACTGAAACAGGATACAAGTGGAAAATATAAAAACATTAAAAAAAATTGGAAGCCCCTTACACTTCAGTGTTGTGATGAAAAAATTCTAGCAAAATGTATAGCGCATAGAATTAAAAAGGTATTGTTGGATATTATTAATTCTAATCAGACAGATTTTTTACATGGAAGATACATTGGAGATAATATAAGGCAAGTATTGGAAACAATAGAACACTATGGAAAATATGGGAAACCAGGCCTGCTATTCATAGCAGACTTCGAAAAGGCATTTGATAATGTACGACTGGGGTTTATAAATAAATGCCTGGAGCATTTCAATCTCTTATAAAATGGGTCAAAATCATGTATAGTAACCCTAGGTGTAAAATAGTAAATAATGGCTATTTCTCAGAAAGTTTTAAACTGTCAAGAGGAGTGAAACAAGGTTGTCCACTATCGGCATATCTGTTTATTGTGGCCATCGAGATGTTAGCTATTAAAATCAGATCCAATAATAATATCAGAGGATTAGAAATCCAGGGCTTAAAAACAAAGGTGTCATTGTACGCTGATGATTCATGTTTTCTTTTAAATCCACAACTAGAATCCCTCCACAGCCTCATAGAGGTTCTAGATACATTTTCTAACCGCTCTGGATTACAACCAAATTATGACAACTATTACGTATTGGATCACTAAAAAATACATATTTTACATTACCATGTAGTTTACCAATAAAATGGTCTGATGGTGATGTGGATATACTCGGAATACATATCCCAAAGGAAATAAATGATCTCACTTCAATAAATTTTAATAGAAAGTTAGCAAAAATTGATAAGATCTTACTACCATGGAAATGTAAATACCTGTCAATTTGTGGAAAAATCACCCTGATTAACTATTTAGTATTATCCCAGTTTACCTATTTGCTTATGGTCTTGCCTACGCCTAGCGAACAGTTTTTTAAATTATATGAGAAAAAAATATTCAATTTTATTTGGAACGGCAAGCCAGACAAAATTAAACGGGCCTATTTATATAATGAATATGAATTCGGAGGACAGAAATTATTAAATATTAAAGCATTAGACCTATCACTAAAAGCTTCAGTCATACAAAAGTTATACTTAAATCCGAACTGGTTCTCAAGCAAATTAGTAAAATTGTCTCACCCAATGTTCAAGCATGGCCTTTTCCCCTTTATTCAGATTACAACAACTCATTTTCAGTTATTTGAAAAGGAAATCATCTCCCAAATATCACTATTTCTAAAACAAGCCATAGAAGGTTGGTTGCAATTTCAATTTAATCCTCCAGAAACGACAGAACAAATAATGCAACAAATATTGTGGTTAAATTCAAATATACTAATTGACAAAATACTTTTATTTTTTGACAGAATGTTTAAAAAAGGCATAATCTTCGTAAATGATATCATCGGTTGTCACGCTCGTTGATGAACGGGTCAGACCAAGGCGCAGCCTGAAATGCATCCATGTTTATTGAACTGAATAAACATACAAAAACAACGAAACATAACGTCGGAAGGCTAACACTAACAAGCCACACTAACCGAACACAAACAAAAACCCACAACACAGGCAGGAAAACTGGCTGCCTAAGTATGATCCCCAATCAGAGACAACGAGCGACAGCTGCCTCTGATTGGGAACCACACCCGGCCAAACATAGATTATTCACACCCTGACCAAACTAGCTAGAGTTATATAGGCCAGGGCGTGACATCGGTAGGACTGGTGGAGTTATGTCGCACATGCAGCTAACAAAAACATATGGAAATGTCTGCTCTACCCAAAATTACAACCAAATAATTGCAGCCTTACCGCAAAAGTGGAAGAGGAAAGTGGAAGGGGGAGAAAGTAAGGAACTTGTCTGTCGGCTTTGCATTAATGAAAATAATTGGTTAAGGAAAACTGTGATAAATAAAAAAGTATATCAGTTTCACTTAAGGACCAAAGGATTGACAGCCGTCCCATATAGATTGCAAAATAGTTGGGAAGAGATTTTTGACGTACCGATCCCATGGCATAGTGTTTATGAACTGACACGCAAAACGACACCGGATTCAAAAATTAAAATCTTTCAATTTAAATTATTATATAAAATTCTTGCTACCAATAGAATGTTATTTATATGGGGGATACAATCTTCCCAGCTCTGCAGATTTTGCTGTGAAGAGACAGAATCATTAGATCATTTGTTTTGGTTCTGTTCATTTGTAGCTTGTTTTTGGACACAGGTCCAGGAATGGCTAAAGGATTGCAATATTTACCTGGAGCTAACCTTGCAGATAGCATTACTGGGTGATCTGAAAAGTCATAGTCAATCGATCAATAATATAATAATACTTTTAGCAAAAATGTTTATTTTTAATTCACAATCTGTAGAAGCAATGAGAATAGAAATGTTCAGAACTTTTGTAAAACATCACAGTACGGTTGAAATATATATGGCAAATAGAAATCCTATATGGATGGTGTTAAGAGATAGATGGGAGGTATTGAATGGAGTTGAAGGATGGGACTAATAACAAATAACAACAAATGATAACAAGATAACTAATAATTTAAGCATACTGTGTCCATCATAAGTATATAGGTTGTATATTGGGAGCTTTTGGGAAAGAGCACAGTTAGAAAGATATGGCATATAAAAGCAAACCGGATGGACATCATGAAAATGATCGGAGAGGTTGAGAGTAGAAGAAGTTCAGGAGCAAAAACAAATAAAATAGAATTATTGTAAAATTGACTGTCCATAAGGTGTAGATAGTAAGTATAGGCTGGAAGTAGAGGCCTGGGCATTGTTGTTCACTAATTTACCCCAAGTAGAGAAAGGATGGCAGGGTTGAAAAGTAATAAAGGGGAGTATATATATAAAAAACATGGGGGATTGGAAGTGATGCAGACAATTACATTGATGGAAGTTACAATCTATCTGCAATATTAAGCTGATCTATCCCCAGAAAAAAAACAAAAAAAACAAAACAAAGGGGGGACCAACTCCATATTAATGCCCACGAATTTCGAATGAGAGGTTCGAAGAGCAGGTCCAGTTTTGTGAGCTTATGTGGCCTGCCACTTCGCGGCTGAGCCGTTGTTGCTCCTAGACATTTCCACATCACAATAATAACACTTACAGGGGCAACAATAGCAGGGCAGAACTTTGACGAACTGACTTGTTGGAAAGTTGCCATCTTATGACGGTGCCACGTTAAAAGTCACTGAGCTCTTCAGTAAGGCCATTTTACTGCCAATGTTTGTCTATGGAGATTGCATGGCGGTGTGCTCGATTTTATACACCTGTCAGCAACGGCTGTGGCTGAAATAGCTGAATCCACTAATTTGAAGGGCTGTCCACATACTGCTGTATATACATAAGTTATATGTGAGTGATATGATTATTTGATAAGTTGCTGTTTTGTACATAATTGATTACAATGAATTTACTTTTTAATTCTTCATAGAACCTGTGAAGGGGGAGGTGAAATATGACTGAGAATAGAATGGTCAGGGAAGACTGAGTGTAAGCCACAGAGGAAGACAGAGTGCCATTCATATCAGTGTGTTTCTGTCTCACAACACCATCCAGATTAATCTGTTTTATTGGGGCTGCTTACACCGGTGCCCTTTTTACCTCTGACAAATCAGTTGGAATTGCTACACGGGCCAGGATACTGGCATTATTTCTGATCCTGTGACATTGGATAATTTACTACGTCTACGCTTCCCACATAAACCTACGGCAGAGACACCCATAAACAAATACAAGCAGGTCGAGTGAAGGTTGATGCGTTGTTGGCTCAGGTCTAGCAATACGTGCCACGGCATGTTTTAACAATGGCCTTCGATGGCCTCGCCAAGCGGAAATGAATCGTTCCCGAGCGCCAGGCAAACGATGGTGTATGTATTGGACCCCACTTAAACAGAACATTACTTTCCTAACCTAGCCGAGGAGTGGGGGGGATTTATGATGCACCTTTTGCTTTTCCTTCCATTTGTTTTGGTCAATCGGATGATTGTGAGAAGTCTGAAGATTTATGACGCAGGAGGAACCGAGAGTTTCTATCAAGGGTGTAAAACCTGGAGAGCGAATAGCCTTCACCCGCTATCCCCTCAACACTTTGGTGGAATGAAAGATCAGAAGCTAGGCAATTTGGGATAAGTTAATCAATCTGAGGTCTTTTCCGTCTAAGAACGATTAATCTCTGAGGCCAGCTCATCTCCACATTCTGCTCGTCGATATATCTGGATAAAGCGCATAGCTTTAGTGAACGCTTGTAATCATTAGATGCTTTCGATACAAATTAACTTACACAGTTTCTAAGATCTATGTAGAGGGGGGAGAGAGAGAGAGACAGACACTCGAAAAGGCACCAAACTGATATTCTGTCTCTTCTGCCACTTCGAAGAAGGAAGCATTAAAATGTTACAAGACTCTGCGTCTTCTGTATCATTCTCCTCCACTCCATTTGTGCTTCGAAGTGTGCGGCATTACACTTTTATGCAGCTAACAAACAGCTAGGAAATTTGTTCTTGGGTTATATGATATTGGTAGAAAAAAAACTAAGAGAGAGAGAAAAATCCACCCAATCGAGCAACAGTCTTGAGGCTGACTCCTAGGTATCTGTTGGTGTGTGTACTGGATCGATATATGCTTATCACCCCCCATTAGTGTCTATACACTGAGTGTACAACATATTAACCTCTTAAGGATCGGACCCTTTTTTCAATTTGGTAAAAGATAATACAAACAAAAAAACATGTGTTTATAAAACAACAAAAAATCATCTTTGAAATGCAAGAGAAAAGCCACAATATAATATTGCAGTGTAGGCGCAATTTAGATTTTGGCCACTAGATGGCAGCAGTGTGTGTGCAAAGTTTCAGATTGATCCAGTGAAGCGTTGCAATACTGGACTATTTTGTATCAAGTCTGCCCAAATGTGCCAAATTGGTCAATTGATACATTTTCAAGTACATAACTATAGAGAACATGCAAAAATGATATGTCAATACAAAATGTAAGTTTAGACACTCCCAGGAATTACATTTACATTTACATTTTAGTCATTTAGCAGACGCTCTTATCCAGAGCGACTTACAGGAGCAATTAGGGTTAAGTGCCTTGCTCAAGGGCACATTAACGTCATTTAGCAGACGCTCTTAGCCAGAGCGACTCACAAATTGGTGCGTTCACCCTATAGCCAGTGGGATAACCACTTTACAATTGGGGGGGTTAGAAGGATTACTTTATCCTATCCCAGGTATTCCTTAAAGAGGTGGGGTTTCAAATGTCTCCGGAAGGTGGTGAGTGACTCCGCTGTCCTGGCGTCGTGAGGGAGCTTGTTCCACCATTGGGGTGCCAGAGCAGCGAACAGTTTTGACTGTTCGTCATACATGATGGAACATCTAGATGGCCGGGCGGGGTGGGTGTGGAGACAGAGACAGCAGGGGTTCAAACTGTAGAGCCCAGTTCCTACATTTGAATATAAAAATTGATTTTATCAAAGAAAACTATGCTATATTGTATCTCTGGGACCCTTAGGATGACAAATCAGAGCAAGATTACTGAATGTAAGTACATTATTTACCTTTAGAGGTGAATGTATCAAACCAGTTGCCGTGATACGTTTTTTGTAGTTGTGCACTCTCCTCAAACAAAAGCATGGTATTGTTTCACTGTAATAGCTACTGTAAACTGGAAAGTGCAGTTAGATTAACAAGAATGTAAGCTTTCTGCCCATATAAGACATGTCTATGTCCTGGAAAGTTTGCTGTTACTTACAACAGTCATGCTAATCACATTAGCGCACATTAGCTCAACCGTCCCATATACGGGACACCGATCCCTTAGAGGTTTAGAACACCTTCCTAATATTGAGTTGCACCCCCTTTTGCCCACTCAGAACAGCCTCAATTCGTTGGGACATGGATTCTACAAAGTGTCGAAAGCGTTCCACAGGGATGTTGGCCCATGTTGACTCCAATGCTTCCCACTGTCAAGTTGGCTGGATGTCCTTTGGGTGGTGGACCATTCTTGATACACCCGGGAAACTGTTGAGCGTGAAAAACCAGTTGCAGTTCTTGACACACTCAAACCGGTGCGCCTGGCACCTACTACCATAACCCGTTCGAATGTGCTTAAATCTTTTGTCTTGCCCATTCACCCTCTGAATGTCACACATACACAATCCGTCTCAATTGTCTGAAGGCTTGAAAATCCTTCTTTAACCTGTCTCCTTCCCTTCATCTACACTGATTGAAGTGGATTTAACGTCAATAAGGGATCATAGCTTTCACCTGGATTCACCTGGTCATTATGTAATGGAAAGAGCAGGTGTTCCTGTACTCTCAGTGCAGATTGCAGTTTAATATTATCTCCTGGAATGTCAAGCCAGATTTAAGAGTGTAGATGGGGCAAGGCCACTTTCCAGCAGCGAGTGGGAGAGCCAGCAGGAGTAAATCATGCTAGGACAATGTGGACAGCGTAGTCACTGTTCTAATACGTCGCATAATTCTGTTATCATTTGTTGTTGGCATGTTTTCCTCTCTGATTTATGTGTCCATTACCGTGAGGTTAGGACACGATTCACACACAGTTCATAGAAAGGTTTGAATTGAGGGGCAGTAAAGTTTGTGCCATTGTCCGTTGTCAAGACATGAGGTGTTCCAGTATATTAAACATTCCAATTTAATCATATAGGCCAACAAGATGTGTGTCATTGAAAACTCTTCACCTCAACAACTAAATATTACAGCCAGGATCAGAGCAGGTGGGCCAATCCACTGTATCACAGCTTCGGGATCATCGCTTAACAACTAGCCATGACAAAGAGATGCAATTAGCATGAGATGTTATTAGCATGAGATGCAAATAGCATGATATGTTATTAGCATGAGATGCAATTAGCATGAGATGTTATTAGCATGTGATTCTGAATTTGGTGATCTTTAGGTGGACTGCGTTTGTAATGGTTCGTTTGAAGGAGCTCATTAAGAGGCATGGCAACAGGAGCCATTTAAAAGGTTGTAAATGCCGGAGGACAAAAGGACTGTCAGACTAGCCAGGAGTTGAGGAGGGAGGGCTTGGGAGAAGTATGCCCCGTAGGTTCCAACAACACACCGAAACAGAGCCGTGTTCAGTATAGCATGTTATAGTGAAATGTTTTGCAACGGAAAAGGATGTTTTGGTAGAAGGGAAGGCCATTTCCAAATGTTTTCTCCCTACTGAACACTGCCCAACTCTTTTACGTGACGTGATAATGTCTGTGAGAGCAGCTATACCCAGCTACAGTATACCCAGGTTGCTAATTTTGTTTTGTTAACTCAAATATTACTCTTTATTCATGTCTTGTCTTGTGTTTATGGCGTGCTAACCCTTCAGCTGTAGCTCTTTTACATTGCAATAGAGGTTGGGGGTTGATGGTGCATTCAGCCATTTCACAATGGTTGTTTACAATCACTCATCATTTGGTATTTTGGAATGCTTAGTGAATACTGAGACAACACTGTTGATGACATATAAAGGACTAGTAATAGGAAGTCACGTTAACGTTTGTTGTCTGCTGCAATCCTTATTGGTTAAGCAAGAGAAAGACATATTGACAAATGTGTTTTTACATAAGATAGAAATAACACAATAACGCTAATCACATATTTTTAGTGGAATTATTTAATAAGTTCTGTTTGAATGCATATCTAATTGATCTGTATAAATTATCATATTATACCATCAGGTTAAGAGCAGTGATATCATCTCTCTGTCTCGTAGACCTACATCATCTTTATTAACAGACATATGAAGCCACCTCATAAAAAGACACAGTGGTATTGTTAAAGTACTGTATATGTGGAAAAATCCCAGAGCAGATCATTGCAATGGTGGACACCACAGGAGGTTGGTGGCACCTTAATTGGGGAGGATGGGCTCGTGGTAATGGCTGGAGCGGAATAGGTGGAATGGCATCAAATACATTAAACAAATGGTTTCCATGTGTTTGATGCCATTCCATTTGCTCCAATCCAGCCATTATTATGAGCCGTTCTCCCCTCAGCAGCCTCCTGCCCAAGCTCCTGCGCATCTCTCCTGAGAGCTTTGTCTGATGTGGAGTCTTGGACCATGGACCAGTAGACATGTGCTTCTGCTATGTGCTATCACATGACGTTATGGGGTCTTCTCATGTGTGGGGACAGACCCCCCACCATAATGACAAATGACATCTCCATGAATGATGACCCAGGCTCAGTGAAGCTGTGGCTCATTCCTCATCGTTTGCACCCATTAACAGCGCATGTCTGTCACTCACGTCGCACGGCCCAGCCACCTTGCTGATGTGTACAGTACAGGCATGACAGCCCCGTCATAAAATGGAGCTGAAACACCAGTGAATTGCCCTTCATTACATGACATCAGTAGTATTAATCTGTGATCCGGTTTCCATCGCACACTTACCCCGAAGTAAAGCGATCCCTCAGGGCTACCTGGTGTAAGTCAATCTATATTTGACTGCTGTATTAAAAGCGTAGAATGGACAAGAGCACCATTCATATCAAGTAGACACCGTTGTATCTATAAAGAGATCTAAGGACCATATAGAACAAAACCCATTTAGAGACTCACTCTACTGACAAATCCCAATGCAATCCCTACAGCTCCTACCCCCCCACGTAGAACCAGATCTGACAGGGTTTCATATGTGTAAGCAATATGGTAAAAACTCCCCTTATTTACATGTTTCTGATAGATACTATACCTGATATTCTATTAAATGTATTGCTGACCATCTAGTATCTATGCTGACTATTTTGACTAAATATTGTGTTGTTGCCATGTGTCTCCCGCTGTGTTGTGATGGTTGTTCTCCTTGTGTTCTCATTGTTCTGTATTGACTTTGTGTTTGTCATCTGGCTCTGTCCTTCTGGGTGGTCATGTCTGTCTTGTCCTGTGATTTCAATGTTTTTTTTTGTTCTTTTATTTATTGCAACACACTTTGTGTGAAGAGTGGGAGGTGAGCAACCCCATTAGGAGCTCCTCCATGCTTATGAAACAGCCCCGATGTACCTGTCTGTACATTCTCCCCATTTAGGTTTTCTGCGTCAGCAAACCTTGTACGCACTAACAAGTCTTCCTTTCCCCTTCGAGGTGTGATAAATAATGCATTTTCAATCATGCGCTGGAGAGGAATGTGACTACGGGGAATGTGACTACGGGGAATGTGACTACGGGGAATGTGACTACTGGGAATGTGACTACGGGGAATGTGTACCCGACCCTCAATACTTACATACAGTATGTGTTGAGCTGAGCTGTTAACAACATGGCTCTGTCTGTGCCTCCTCCTCTTGCTTCTGCACACTGTACCGTACGCATTGTCCATGTCCCTGGACCCCAGCAGCACATCTGGGGGCTATTCAGTCGGCACCAAATGGGACGGAAATGCACTGAAACACAAATGGACTACCTGAATTTGTCCAATAAGAAACACTCATTTTTACTTTTAAATGTTTTAAAATGTTGTCTGCTGCATGCCCTAATGAACACAACCATGGTTTTGGCACCCATGTTCTTTAACACATGCAGTGTTGTTATTGATTGGTAGGAGCTAGAGAGGGATGAAAGGGTGGGTCGGAGGGGAAGAGTGTGGTGACACGTTACCGTGACATGTTAGCAGGATGTGTCTCACCATGGTGGTGCGTGTGTTCTCTCGTTGGCATGGTGAGGTTTCCTGGGAACATGGAAGTGAAAGTGGAGAATGTTTATGTTACCCCCCAACACACGTACACACACAATTCAATCCTCCACTATGACACCCTTCCCCATTTATCTGTCTAACACAGGTCCGAGACCTTATTCTGTAAATGTTCAAAAGGTGCTTCAAGATTAAATACACACATCCATCCAATATATTCCACAGTTGTAGGATGCCAGTCGTATTCTGAGACCCCCCCATGAATAATAATGAAGATTATAGTGTATTACACATTACACTCAAGAGCAGTATGCCAGTGTATTGCTGTTTTGTCAACCACTATAATAGAATGAATGCCATGTAGGTCTATATGCATTTATATAGGATTTATGATAATGATTGCATGTTTGGAATTCAAATGTGGGAGGTTACACAGCAATTCGACATGCTAGGCTTTTGTTCCGAGAAACTCGGTGTCGGGAATCCTTTTTTCATGATTTCTTCATCACGCAGCCATCGGTGACGTCACACCAAAGCAGCCAGATCATATCCATCAGCTCCATTAGGTAACAGTCTATGTTCTCCTGGCTAACACGTTAGTGCACACGGCCGGCAGCTTAGAGACAGCCAGGAGCAACAGTGCATCACTCCCTTTTCTTCATTGAGCCAGTCTCCGTTTCTCTGTTTGAGGTTTTATAGCTACTGTGGGATCCTTCACATGTAAAACCAAGGAGAGGGAGAACACACAGAGGCCAACCCTACCGCCCTAGTCATTATGTAGTCACAATAGAGGTGGTTTGCAGGACAAAGTACAAAGCCAGTAGTTTCCTCCTTGGTTCAAGGGAATTATGGGAGATTTCCCTCGGGGGCTGTTCTAGGCCTATCATCTAAAGGAGGAGGAGAAATGGATATCTCCCCCATAAAACTTGATTGTTATTTTTGAGCGAATGGGGACAGCGATAAAAATGGATGACATTTCAAAAGCATAATTACAATGTGGCCATGATTGACTGCGACCGATCTGTGATAGGCATGCTGTTATTGCTACTTGACGGCTTACTAGAAGCCGGGAGAATGATATGTACCGATATTTCATATTTCCCTTTTGGAATCGTTAATTTTTTTTTTTCTGTCACAAATGTAACCAGCATGATATGAACATAAATGAGTTCTCTGATCACTAGTACCACTCCATTATCTATATTGAAGGAGTTTTTCCCCCCTTTCATTACACGTCTGAAATGCTATCACGTAGACTCCTCATTTCAGTGGAGTGTTGCTATCTCTCTATGGGAAGATAAGAGATCCAATGAAACCCTTATCTGCTCCGAGGGAGGACTGCCCCTTAATGAAATGCACTGCACACACACATACACGCACACGCACACACACGCACACGCACACACAAATACTTGTTTACTTGATGTCTTAATGCCTTTATTCAAGTTGTAATCTGAAAGGCAGGTGTATTGAGGGAGGAGGCAGCACTTTGTAAAAGGTAGAGGGGCCCCAGCTAGTTTCATGGATTAATGGACAGGTCTTATTTGTGTCCTTATAAACCTGTCAAGAACCTGTTCTGAACAATTACAGCTAATAGAGGCAACAGAAAAAGGAATGAGTCAGATGTCATTTCAATTTATGTTATTCTAGCCAGTATTTATCTTGAATTTAACCAGGCGTGTCTCTTGAGGAATGGATATACACTGAGTGTACAAAACATTAGGAACACCTTCCTAATATTGAGTTGCACCCCCTTTTTCCCTCAGAACAGCCTCAATTCGTCGGGGCATGGACTCTACATGGTGTCGAAGGCGTTCCACAGTGATGCTGGCCCATGTTGACTCCAATGCTTCCCATAGTTGTGTCAAGTTGGCTGGATGTCCTTTGGGTGGTGGACCATTCTTGATACAGACGGGAAACTGTTGAGCGTGAAAAACCCAGCAGCGTTGCAGTTCTTGACACAAACCGTTGCGCCTGGCACCTACTATCATACCCCATTCAAAGGCACTTAAATATTTTGTCTTGCCCATTCACCCTCTGAATGACACACACACAATCCATGTCTCATTTGTCTCAAGGCTTAAAAATCCTTCTTTAACCTGTCTCCTCCCCTTCATCTACACTGATTGAAGTGGATTTCACAAGTGGCATCAATAATGGATTATAACTTTCATCTGGATTCACCTGGTCAGTCTATGTCATGGATAGAGCAGGTGTTCTTAATGTTTTGTCCACTCAGTATATATATATATATATATACAGACCTGGCAAGAAATCTAGTAATATAGGAATATATTTATATTCTTGGCATCCTAACTGAACCCTAGTTATTTGTGTCAAATCAGTCTGCACATTGGAATCCCATATTGTAATGTGAGAACATGCTCTATGTCACATGAATGCAGTGAAATGGTAAGTATATACTGTTAAATATTCCCATCGTCAGTGCTAGAAGTCCCTATTGAATAACGCACTCTTATTCAATCCCTTGCTGTCAAGTCACACCACATCCTTGAATAGGAGCCAGCTCCTTGAAAATATACCTCTAGCTGGACCCACACACACTAAAACGCCTCAGAAAAAGCCAACCAATGTTCTCTCCAGCATCGTGATGTCGCAAAAGGCAGACCCTGCACGGCTAACATTGTATTTATAGTCCCAGTAAGTAGGCCACTCTCCATTGCTTACATCCTAGCATAAATCTTAAACATGTTACGCAATATTGCGGTTATGTAACAATTCTGGGAACACAGGGGTTACCAGGTGCAGCCCATCTAAGAGCCTACTGTGATGCACTGGCAATCTGGGTCTTACCGGGAATCTCTGATACCTCGGGATGGAGAAAGGAAGGATGACAATTTCAGCATCAAGCCCTGCGGTGTAAACACATGTAAATCCATATGGACAAACCGTGTATTTATAGGCCTATATAAGGACATATGGACACCAGGGCGGCAGGTAGCCTAGCGGTTCGAATACCCGAGCCAACAAGGTGAAATAAATCTGTAGATGTGCCCTTGAGCAAGGCACTTAACCCTAATTTACTCCAGGGGCTCTGTACTACTATGGCTAAACCTGTAAAACAACAAATTTCACTGCACCTATCCGGTGTATGTGACAATAAAACATATATATATATATATATATATACAGTACCAGTCAAAGGTTTGGACACCTACTCATTCAAGGGTTTTTCTTTATTTTTACTATTTTCTACATTGTAGAATAATAGTGAAGACATCAAAACTATGAAATAACACATATGGAATCAGGTAGTAACCCAAAAACATATTTTAGATGTTAGATTCTTCAAAGTAGCCACCCTTTGCCTTGATGACAGCTTTGCACACTCTTGGCATTCTCTCAACCAGCTTCAAAAGGAATGCTTTTCCAACAGTCTTGAAGGAGATCCCACATATGCTGAGCACTTGATGGCTGCTTTTCCTTCACACATTTAATCTCTGGGACCCTTAGGATGATAAATCAGAGCAAGATTACTGAATGTATGTACGTTATTTACCTTCAGAGGTGAATATATCAAACCAGTTGCGTGATACGTTTTTTGTTGTTGTGCACTCTCCTCAAACAATAGCATGGTATTTTTTCACTGTAATAGCTACTGTAAATTGGACAGTGCAGTTAGATTAACAAGAATTTACGCTTTCTGACCATATAAGACATGTCTATGTCCTGGAAAGTTTGCTGTTACTTACAACAGTAATGCTAATCACATTAGCGCACGTTAGCTCAACTGTCCGTATACGGGACACCAATCCCGTAGAGGTTAAGTCAACAATAATATTTACCTTGTGATATGAGGGTGAGTTGTTCTATACTTCTATTGGTAAACATTGTTTTGCAGAAAGCAGAAATCCATTGTGCCAAGCACAAACAAAGGCTCCCCTGCAGCGCATTAAAAAATATCTCATTAACTTTTTCCCTGAAGCCCAGCTCCGCCGATTGATTGAATAGGGCATTGTCTATTTTTAATTCCTCTTCTCATTTCATAGGCCTACTAAAAAGGTGCCTGGAGGACGCAAAGCGGCTCCGATTCCTTAAACCTCCCCAGTATTAAATATTCAATCAATCAGGCAGTCGGGCAGAAAGTATGTCCTACCAATTGAACAAGATTAGGAGGAGGACAAGGAGAACTGGAGAAGCCATTATTTCACAAGGCAGGGCGGGTCAAATAAACACTCTCACATATGAGTTTCAGGCCCCATTATATTAAAAGTGCATTTTGGGTGGGGTGGGTGGGGTGGGGGGGAGTTATCCAGATTATCTTTATAGCTCCTCACAAGGATGAAGAAGCTGTCTCATCAAATATGGAAGAAATGAAGATTCTTTCCTCAAGAGTACACAGACACACACGCACGCACACAACCAAACACACATACTGTATACATACACACACACGCAAACACACACACGCAGGTAGCCTAGCGGTTAGAGCGTTGGGCCAGTAACCAAAAGGAAGCTGGTTCGAATACCCAAGCCGACAAGGTGACAAATCTGGCGATGTGACCTTGAACAAGGTACTTAAGTCTAATTTGTTCCAGGGGTGCTGTACTACTAAAACAACACATTTCCCTGCACCTATCCGGTGTATGTTACAATAAAACATCTATGCGTGCACAGACAAGACCTACTGTCTCTAAGAATGATGGAGAACGGATATTTAAAATTTTTGACGACACCTTCCATTATGAAACAAGATTCATAGTGCGGTTGTAAAATGAGGAGTACATGCTGCTGTGTGGAGCCATTGAGTGCATCTCACCTTCATTCTAATGCAATTCCTCCTCATAAATCTCTCATTTTTTACCCTTGTGCAGGCGTGGTCCAAAAACACATACATTGAGGGAAACAAGTATTTGATCCCCTGCTGATGTTGTACGTTTGCCCACTGACAAAGAAATGATCAGTCTATAATTTTAATGGTAGGTTTATTTGAACAGTGAGGACAGAATAACAACAAAAAAATCCAGAAAAACGCATGTCAAAAATGTTATAAATTGATTAGCATTTTAATGAGGGAAATAAGTATTTGACCCCTCTGCAAAACATGACTTAACACTTTGTGGCAAAACCCTTGTTGGCAATCACAGAGGTTTCTTGTAGTTGGCCACCAGGTTTGCACACATCTCAGGAGGGATTTTGTTCCACTCCTCTTTGCAGATCTTCTCCAAGTCATTATGGTTTCGAGGCTGACGTTTGGCAACTCGAACCTTCAGCTCCCTCCACAGATTTTCTATGGGATTAAGGTCTGGAGACTGGCTAGGCCACTCCAGGACCTTAAAGTACTTCTTCTTGAGCCACTCCTTTGTTGCCTTGGCCGTGTGTTTTGGGTTATTGTCATGCTGGAATACCCATCCACGACCCATTTTCAATGCTCTGGCTGAGGGAAGGAGGTTCTCACCCAAGATTTGATGGTACATGGCCCCGTCCATTGTCCCTTTGATGCGGTGAAGTTGTCCTGTCCCCTTAGCAGAAAAACACCCCCAAAGCATAATGTTTCCACCTCCATGTTTGATGGTGGGGATGGTGTTCTTAGGGTCATAGGCAGCATTCCTCCTCCTCCAAACACGGCGAGTTGAGTTGATGCCAAAGAGCTCGATTTCTCATCTGACCACAACACTTTCACCCAGTCCTCCTCTGAATCGTTCAGATGTTCATTGGCAAACTTCAGACGGGCCTGTATATGTGTTTTCTTGAGCAGGGGGACCTTGCGGGCGCTGCAGGATTTCAGTCCTTCACGGCGTAGTGTGTTACCAATTGTTTTCTTGGTGACTATGGTCCCAGCTGCCTTGAGATCATTGACAAGATCCTCCCGTGTAGTTCTGGGCTGATTCCTCACCGTTCTCATGATCATTGCAACTCCACGAGGTGAGATCTTATATGGAGCCCCAGGCCGAGGCAGACAGTAATTTTGTGTTTCTTCCATTTGCGAATAATCGCACCAACTGTTGTCACCTTCTCACCAAGCTGCTTGGCGATGGTCTTGTAGCCCATTCCAGCCTTGTGTAGGTCTACAATCTTGTCCCTGACATCCTTGGAGAGCTCTTTGGTCTTGGCCAAGGTGGAGAGTTTGGAATCTGATTGATTGATTGCTTCTGTGGACAGGTGTCTTTTATACAGGTAACAAGCTGAGTTTAGGAGCACTCCCTTTAAGAGTGTGCTCCTAATCTCAGCTCGTTACCTGTATAAAAGACACCTGGGAGCCAGAAATCTTTCTGATTGAGAGTGGGTCAAATACTTATTTCCCTAATTAAATGCAAATCAATTTATAACATTTTTGACATGCGTTTTTCTGGATTTTTTTGTTGTTATTCTGTCTCTCACTGTTCAAATAAACCTACCATTAAAATTATAGACTGATCATTTCTTTGTCAGTGGGCAAACATACAAAATCAGCAGGGGATCAAATACTTTTTTCCCTCACTGTATGTCCCCTCTTATGAAAGTTTAAAACGTGCCCTATCCACTCTTACTTGATGTCACACCCTGGCTCTGGGACTCATTATGGTGAGCCAGGGTGTGTGCATTCTATGTGTTCATTTTCTATGTTGGGTGTTCTTGGTTGTCGATGTCTATGTTTGTATTGAGTGACTCCCAATCGGAGGTAACGAGTGTCAGCTGTCGGCTCGTTATCTCTGATTGGGAGCCATATTTAAACTGTCTGTGTTCACCTTGTGGTTGTGGGTTTTTGTTCCGTGTTCAGTAAGTGTTACTGTGGACTTCTCGATCGTGTTTTGTTTTGGTTTTCGTGCTTTAATTAAATAAAGTCATGTTTATTTCACACGCTGCGCCTTGGTCTACTCCTTCTCGTCAAGACGATCGTGACAGAAAAACCCACCATAGCAGGACCAAGCAGCGTGTCCAGGAACAGGCAACCTGGACGTGGGAGCAGCGTCGGAGGGTCGAGAGGCAACCCCAAGAAATTTTTAGGGGGGGGCACACGGCATGGACGACGGGGCTGACGGAGGCAAAGATGGGGCGAATCCAGGAGGCCACCAGGCCAGGGGTACACCGCCCTGTACGTCCTGTGCAGATGCCTCACACAGAGTGTGTGAGGGCAGGCATTCAGCCAGGACGGGTGGTGGCCGCTCTTCACTCCAGGCCTCCTATCCGTCTCCACAGCCCGGTTCGGCCTGTCCCTGCTCCTCGCACCAAACCTACGGTGCGCGTCGCCAGCCCGGTCCGGCCTGTTCCTGCCACCCGCACCAAGTCTACGGTGCGCGTCGCCAGCCCGACCCGGCCTGTTCCTGCCACTGCGCACCAAACCTACGGTGCGCGTACGCCAGCCCGGTCCGGCCTGTTCCGCCACCCGCACCAAACCTACGGTGCGCGTCGCCAGCCCGGTCCGGCCTGTTCCTGCCACTCGCACCAAACCTACGGTGCGCGTCGCCAGCCCGGTCCGGCCTGTTCCTGCCACCCGCACCAAGTCTACGGTGCGCGTCGCCAGCCCGACCCGGCCTGTTCCTGCCACTTGCACCAAACCTACGGTGCGCGTCGCCAGCCCGGTCCGGCCTGTTCCTGCCACCCGCACCAAGTCTACGGTGCGCGTCGCCAGCCCGACCCGGCCTGTTCCTGCCACTCGCACCAAACCTACGGTGCGCGCGTCGCCAGCTCCGGTCCGGCCCGTCTCTCTTCCACGCACCAAGCCAGGGGTGCGAGTCGTCAGCCTGGTAAGGCCCATTCCTCCTCCACGCACCAGGCCAAGGGTGCGCGTCGTCAGCCTGGTAAGGCCCGTTCCTCCTCCACGCACCAGGCCAGGGGTGCGAGTCGACAGACTGGACCAGGGGCGCATTGGGGGGTGTATTGTAGGGTGGTGGTCAAGGCCGGAGCCAGAACCGCCACCGAGGAGGTATGCCCTCCCCTGTTTGGGGTTTTTGAGGCGCGGTCGCAGTCCGCGCCTTTAGGGGGGGGTACTGTCACACCCTGGCTCTGGGACTCATTATGGTGAGCCAGGGTGTGTGCATTCTATGTGTTCATTTTCTATGTTGGGTGTTCTTGGTTGTCGATGTCTATGTTTGTATTGAGTGACTCCCAATCGGAGGTAACGAGTGTCAGCTGTCGGCTCGTTATCTCTGATTGGGAGCCATATTTAAACTGTCTGTGTTCACCTTGTGGTTGTGGGTTTTTGTTCCGTGTTCAGTCAGTGTTACTGTGGACTTCTCGATCGTGTTTTGTT